>NC_047666.1:55699952-55989952 GCF_011762505.2 Arvicanthis niloticus
AGGCTGGCCTCGAACTCAGAAATCCACCTGCCTCAGCCTCCCAAGTGCTGGGATTAAAGGCGTGCGCCACCACAGCCCGGCTGGGAACATGGTATTAAATATGTATATCGAATGCAAGTGAGAAGAAAGCTATCTGAAGCTTCACCACTCAGCTGCCTAAACATGGACTGAACAGTAACAACACCAATTTCTTTTGTCATGTTATTGTGAGGGGCTTGTTTGTTCTTTTGGAGGGAATTGGTTTGTTGAGATGGGCTCTCTCGATGTTGCCCTGGCTGTTCTGGAACTCACTCTGTAGACCACACATACCTCAAACTCACAGAGATGCACTTGCCTCGACCTCCTGAATGGTGGGTCACTGTTTAGTAAGTTCTGTTGCTGTGAAGAGACACCATGACCAAGGCAACTCTTATAAAGGAAAGAATTTAATTGGGGCTGGCCTATAGTTCAGAGGTTTAATCCATTATCATCATGGCAGGAAGCATGGTGGCATGCATGGTGCCGAAGTAATATCTGAGAGCTTTACATCCTGATCCACAGGCAGGCAGGCAGAAGAGAGACACATGAGCTTTTGAAACCTGGAGGCCCAAGCCCACAGTGACACACTTCCTCTAACAGGATGACAGGGTACAGTGTGAAAATTAAACACATGCATATTGACCAGAAATGACTATTTTCAAATCTTTATAGGTGCTTTGTGTCAGTTCTCTCTAATACAGCAGCAGGCTGATGCTCTTTGGAAGAGCACCTGCAGCTACAGATCTTCAAAACCTCGCCTGTTAAAGGCAGTCCTCCCTGTGCCAGGGACAGTGGCACATGCTTTAATCCCAGCACTCGGGAGGCAGGAGCAGTCAGACCCCTCAGGAGGCCAGCCTTGTGGTATGGACTGGAATGCAATTTCATACCCTGAGGGAGCTGGAAGCATGGGCCAGTAGCCACCCTGAACTAGTTTGGTCACTGGACAGGGAGTAAATCAGAAAACAGTTGAATAAAGGACCTGTGCAGTTTTGTCATATTTGAAGTAAAGCACCCTTTTTTTTATTGGTTATTTTATTTATTTACATTTCAAATGTTATCCTCCTTCCTAGTTTCCCCTCTGCAAACCTCCTATCCCATCCCCACTCCCCCTTCTTCTGTGAGGGTGCTCCCCCACCCACCCACCCACCCACCTACTCCTACCTCATCACCCTAGCATTCCCCTACACTGGGGCATCAAGCCTTCATGAGACCAAGGGCATCTCCTCCACTGATTGTCCGACAAGGCCATCCTCTGCTACATATGCAGCTGGAGCCATGGGTCCCTCCATGTGTACTCTTTGGTTGGTGGGAGCTCTGGAGGGTCTGGTTGGTTGATATTATTGTTCTTGCTATGGTGTTGCAGACCCTTCAGCTGAAAAAAAGCACCTGTGAGATTGGGGATGGAAAAGGGAAAAGAATCTGTATTATGCACCATTCTTCAGCCTCTGTCCTTAGGCAAAGAAGTAATGAAGTCACGAGAAATTGTACCACGATCAAATCCTTAGCAAAGAAGGGACAGGCAGGAGGAGCAAAAAAGAAAGAGGGAAACCTCTCACACAGAGAGAGCCGGGGGCGGGAGGGTAAAGGGAACATCTCTCAGCACAGCGAAGGATAACCTCTCTCATAACAGGAGAGGTCCCTCAGCACATTGAGGTGGGGAGTTCTCTCTCAGCACAGAGGGAGGACTTCCCTCAGCACAGGGAGTGGGGGAGCGGGGGAGGGAGGAGGAGAACCTCAGCACAGAGAGAAGAGTGACAGACAAGCCACAGAAAGAAAATGTTCTATTTTCTATGGCAACTCCCAAGGAGATAACATCCAGGGCCTAAAATAAAAATAATTTTAAATACCAGAAAGTATTTTTCTCTTGGAATTCCCAATAATGTTCACAAAACATGGCAATTTGTTTGATCAAAGCATGTCTTTTCATTGCAGGGTTAACAGGTGGCATGGGGAAATTGCAGCTGGAATCTCTAGGTCTCAGTCAGCTTGAATGCCAGTCAGCTATCACCACCAGCCTGGATGCCTTTTGGCCCTGGAGGTCCCATTCACTGGAAGGGTCTGCAGAGGAAGCAGAAGAAGGCAGAGTATCCAGGGAGAGCCTTACACTCATTGTCCCAGTCAGGTAAAGACCTCCCCTGTAAGTTTGAGTCAGAATGACAGGCTTGGAGCTATTCTGGCTGCATTCTTGACCTAAGACACTTTTCCTGTTGATAGTTTTGACTTGGGTTGTTTGGGTCTCTCCAGCAGGAGACCAGATGAAGATCAAACACGCAAGCCCCTCCAGCTGAAACAAGAACAGCCTGAAACAGCCAAGAAAGCCAAAGCCCCTGCTGTTGGAGGGTGGGAAACGGGATGAAGACTCTTTCTCTGTGGCCTAGGGAAACACTGGTCAAGAAAGGCTGGCCTGCCCTGAGCCATATAAAGCTGAGGTCACTGCACCAGCAGCTTGGAGGTCAGGGTCTCTTGGGTCCCCCTGCAGACAGTGAGTCACCCTCTGAGACCTGAGTTGGGGTGACCAGGCCCAGACTTCTGTGATAGGCACACCACCTTCACACTGGGTTGTGTAACGCCTGTCACTATTTGTAGCCAATGTTCAGGAAGTCCAGGAATAAAGAAAAAGTAACACAGAAGACAAAGCCTTCCCTGGCTCCTGTCAGACTCTGTCCACTGGAATGACATTCTTACTCAAACAGGAGATTCTGAGGAGGGTCCTGAAGGGACCAGGTTATCTTCAGGCCAAGGACGTCTCACTCTCAAAGGGAACAATGAGATGTGGTGGCACATGCCTTTCCAAGTGTGGTGTGCACACGTGATCCTGGGATTGGGGATGTCAAGAGAGGAGGACCACAGATCTGAGGCCAGCCCAGGTTACATAATGAGATCTCTCTCAGAAAAAAAGGATGAGGGAGGAGGAAAAGGAGAAGGAAGGGGGAAAGAATGAAAGAGGGAAGGAAAGGAAGAAGGAAGAAAAGAGGGCACTGAGACTGAGCAGGTCCACCTGCCTAACCCAGAAGTGGAGAAAGGAGCTATCTGCACCACTATGGAATGGCTGTGGGGTCCACCACTGGAGGAATCAAGAGACGGGCAGAGATGTACTGTCTTAGTTAGGGTTTCATTGCTGTGAAGAGACACCATGACCAAGGCAACTCTCATAAAGAAAAGTATTTAATTAGAGCTGGCTCATAGTTTTAGAGGTTCAGTCCACTCTCATCATGGTGGGAAGCATGGCAGCCTGCAGGCAGACATGGTGCTGGAGGAGCTGAGAGTTCTACATCTTGATCCACAGGCAGGCAGAAGGAGACTGTGATTGGGTATAGCTTGAGCATAGGCAACCTCAAAGCCCGCCTCCATAGTGACATACTTCCTCCAATAAGGCCACACCTATTCCAACAAGGCTATACATCCTAATAGTGCCGCTCCTCATGGGCCAAGCATTTAAACATGTAAGTCTATAGGGGCCATACCTATTCAAACCATCACAAGGACCAATCTGGTAACAGATCCTTGGTGTCATTAACTGGGGCAGGGACCTCAGTCAGACCTGATCCTTATTCGTATTTGGGTTGTAGGGCTGGGAGAGTGTCTATAATGCCTAAATCAAGGCTTTGACATTTCCCAAAGTGCCAGTAGTAACACAGTGAAGGGGACTGAGGGGCTACCTTGTCCATTCTGCATCTGAAAGAGCCAGGCCTTTCGTGTTCCATCTGTTTGTACACAGACCTGCAACCCGGCATCTATGCTGTCTTTTTCAACAGGATCTGAATCATCCACACAGCCGTAGAAACGTGCCCATGGCATCCAGCCTGGGCTTTCCCAGAAAGGTTTCAGCTCCATGGCCCCAAGGCCAAGGCTTCAGTCCAGGGCAAGCAGCCTCGCCAGCGCTGAAGTACAAATCCTTCTCAGAGGCATCTGGCCAAGTCTTCTTTCATGACAGATGAAAAACTGTGAAGAAAAGTCTTGACATCTGGAAAACGGTGCCTTTGTTGTACAGTTAATAAGAGAAAGCCATGTGTTAAAGCAAGATGGCTCTTGTCCGAACAGTTCTGAATGAACTGCTCCAAGACGTAGATGAGCCAGGAGACAAACTCAGCAGGGAAGACAGAGACTTCTGAATTCAGGGAAGTGGTCTCTCCACTTATGTGTAAGTAAAAATGGCATTTCACTTAGATAATTAAGCCCCGGTACCTATGTGCCAATAGTCCTCACCAGAAGCCAGAAGCACCTAGAGTCCAGGTGCCTGGGTCCCATCCAGGCCAATTAAACCAAATCTAGGGGGGGGGGGGGTGAGAGGAGTAAAGAGCATGGGGTGGGGAGGAGCCTTGGGGGGAAGCATGGAGGTGTGGGAGCAGGCATCTGTTTACACTTCCTGAGGTCACTGATGCTACACTCACTAAGGTTCAGACTTATTCCACTGCACTTACCTTACCATAACAGTCTTCCTTTCTGTGACTCCAGGTATAGCCTAGCCCTCTCTGTGCCCAGGGTGTCCAGGATGCGGACTCTGGCCATAGAGACCCAGCTGTAAATGCATTTCTCCTCTGGATCCCTGAAGCCCAAGACTGACAGCAGAGGTGCTAGATGCTGGTCACAGGCTCCTTCCATCCCAGGCCTGGACATGCTTCAGCCTTATTACTCAGTGTACACATGAGTGATGACCTGTCAGGCAGCTAGATGTCCTAGCCAGGATGGTGGCCTGGTCAGTGTCAGACAAGAGAACTGAATTAACTGGGACAACGCTCTGAATGTGGACCAGAATGGAGGAATGAAGTGGTCTTCCCAAGCCACAGATGGAGAAACAAACCCCTGGCTGGGAACCGCTTTTCACAGGATGGGTTTCTTCTGCCTGGGGCAGCATCCTCTTAACACAGCTTCCTAATGTGTAAGACAAGGGGCTGTCTCCTTGAAGAGGACTGTAAGAAAGTGGGTGTGCAGATAATGAGCAACATCGTGTAATGCATCCTAAGATGGTTCAGATGTGCAGGGGATAATTACAAGCACACTTGAAGAAACATTGAGCCATACTTTAAACTGATGGCCAGTCAAATGGCTCCCCTGGTACTCCTGTCCATCAAAACTAAACAGACTGTGCTTTCAATGCAGGCAGTTTATTACATCTCTGATACAGCTTGATAAGACTGTTTAAGCATTCTGAGCACAGGTTCCTGCCCACCAGTAGTCATGGCCCCCTGGACCCCCAAGACAATCCCTGCTTTATACAGCAATTGTACTTAAGAGTGATATTGACCAATCCCATAGATAGCACCAAAGTGGCCTGGGTAAGCTTTCACCATCCTCTCAACCTCTGCCACGGTCACTGGCCAAGTGGTAGCCATGTGCTCACCACTGCCGGGAGTGCTTAGGAGAATGTTCATTCTCCCTCAGATGTCGCAGTGTGAAGAGGGAGAGCCTGGGATGCTGTGTGGAAGAATGGAAGCTTCAGGACAGAGCCCGCAAGTGGCGGGAACCCTGTGGGCTGAGGGGTAGCCACTGAGAGAAACACAGGATGTTTCCCGAAAAAGTGAAAGTGGAAATAGCATGGTCAGGGGTGTAGCAGCATCAGGACATATGGAAGTGTTCACCAGCAGGTGAGTGGATAAATACAGGCAGAGTGTGTGTGTGTGTGTGTGTGTGTGTGTGTGTGTGTGTGTGTGTGTCTGTGTGTGTTAGAATGGTATCCAGAACTACAAAGAAAAGATTGGCTGACACGTGCTATATTATGGTGAACACCGAGGACAGTGTGCTGGGTAACATAAGCCTGATGCAGAAGGACAAACGCTGTATGATGACACCTATGAGGTCCATGGAGTAGTCACATCTGCAGGAATGGAGGTTTCTGGGGGCTGGGGGAAAGGAGGGGAGAAATGTTCAATGAGTTGAGTTCTGTATGATAACAACCAAGCAACCAAGATAAGAGAGAACAGAAACAGACCTGAAGTCTCTTGGTCCAGCTAGCCCCGAAGCTGTACCCTCACAAATGCCCATGGTCACCGAGTTGGTTTGTTTTACCTTCTGGTATCTCTGGCTTACACCATTCCTGCTGTATTGTACACTGAGGAAAACGTTGCTGTCAGTTTCTAGAAAACCAGCCCAGTGGAATTTATAGTCCAGTAACTTGAGAAGTCTTAAAATCCGGGAGCAAGACAGCCTGTTTGGGGGATGTCTAGAGAAAGCAGGAGATAGAGGATCTCTTTAGGGAGAAGGGGGTCACCCTCAGGAAAGTATAAAAGGTGGCTGCAAACAGTGGCATCACTTAAGCCAGTTATTAACCATTGTAGCACGCCAGAGCCTTGGCAGGTAGGAGGGGCCCTGGGTTTGAATGACAGAGAACAGGTATGGGGAAGTCCTGAAGCCAGAGGATCCAACACCAGCAGATTATGGGACAGGGATGAATGGTTCATGTGTGGTGACAGGTGGTTCAGGGACTAAGCAGGCCAAGAGGTTTAGGGACTTCAGGAGTTAAGAAGGCTTAGGAAGATTGTATGACCTCATGCATATGGGTGTTTCTGATGTGAGGGAAGGAGGGGGTTTGCATATTCATCCTCCCCTCAGTCAGGAACTTGAGAACAGAGATCCAAGCACAAGTGTCTCCACTTCACATTGGGAAGTGACACTTGCTCCTCAGCAACTTCCATCTGGAACAAATGCTGCCACCTGTACCAAACTCCTAGCTCCCTCACACCTAAATGCACACTCTTTTAGTTGTGACCACACAGTGTGTTTATTTGTGTTGGTTCTGCTTTTCCAAATACTACGACTTGACTTGGATAGTTTCTAGCTTAAAGTCAATGGTTCCCTGTGACCTAGGAATTCCAACTCCTTCTTGGCACCAAGAACCTCCTACTGCTGGCCATTTTCTCCAGCTACTGGTATTTTGCATCCTTTTCTTATGCGTCCTGGCCTGGGTCCATGCTATTTCTACTGCCTACAGTGCATGTCCCTGCCCTTTGCTTTGGGCAAACATTGTTCACCATTCAGTCTAAGAAAAGTGTTTAATGCCAATGTTCTCTCTCAGAAGCATATGAAATTAGTCCCTTCCACATAAAGTTTTATTGATATTCTCGTGATTTTTTTTCTTACTGCACTTATAAATTTGTCTGTATGTGTGTTGTGTTTTGTGAGAGACCTGAATTCCCTATGCCTAGATCACAAGAGGATCTCAGTAAATCCCCAATGAAAGAATAAAAAAAAAAATGATGTTGAATGCTTGTTAGTTACTGTGGTTCTGATTTTGGCTCCATCAGTCCTCCAATGTGTCTGTAAAATGGATGTATCTGTAATGATACAAGCCACAACATAAGAACTCAGTGAAGAAGATAACACTGGGTAAGCTTTATAAAATACACACCATTCTAAATAGTATTCAAGGAACTTGGCATGTCTCAAAGTCACTTTCATAAGAACACTGTAAAAGTGTAAGCTATTGTCACCATTTTAAGCTGATAGAATTAAGGTTTAAGAATTCTCATGAAGCAGTTTGCTATGCCATGAGGTCTCAGCAGAAACTGGCTCCCTTTCCTACAACTTTCCTTTCACCTCTAAAAATCCCTGAGCCAACTGGAAAGAAACATATATACTGGAGAGCAGGGAACAGAGATGCTGAATTCTCAACATTGTTCTACAGGTTTCAGAGAAAAACATCCCCCAAACCACATGGGGCCACAACTACATGGACCAGTAATTCCCTAGTCCACTCTCAATTGGCTTGGAGAAGACTGTTTTAGTCCAGTGTTGCTAATTGGTCTGTGACACTATCTACTGCTTCAGTGTGGTGGTCCCAGAATACAGAGAGAAGAAACGCTGACTGAGAGTACTCATACTTTGAGGCCCAGCCAACTGTTAGCTCATGTTGGCTAACACATTCCTCCTCTAAGATGATCGATAGCAGCAGTCATGTGGCAGAAATGAAGTATGGCCTGAGTAGTAACACCTCATGTTAGTAGAGCATATATGTATTTTTTAAGATTTATTTATTGATTGGTTTATGTAAATGGATATTCAATATGCATGTGTTCCTGCATGACAGAAGAGGGCATCAGATCTCATTATAGATGGTTGTAAGCCACCGTGTGGTTGCTGAGAGTTAAAGTCAGGACCTTTGGAAGAACAGCCAGTGCTTTTAACTGTCGAGCTATCTCTCCAGCCCATGGAGCACGCACTTTCTAACAGGCTCTAGATTAAGCATTTCACAGCCAGTGGCACATGCCTGTCTTGATGAAATAAACTGTAGCATCATCTACCTACTGTAGGTGGACTCTTGCTTCTAACCAAGTAGGAAGACTAGAAGCTACCCTCTTGTCTGGACCTAAAAAGGTAATGGGCCAAATATTAAATAAGTGGTTTCAAGACAGTGATCCTTATAAGTGGGGTAGCAAGTGGCTTCTGTGGTACCACTCCAGCCACAGGAAGTCCACACCTCTATGGTGCCTCTTCAGCCAAAATATGATCTCTTGAAGCTCCAGCATACATGTGAGGAGACAGGTGACTTGTGTGCTCACATACCACCAGGAGCAGCAGCATGCCCTGTGTTGGCTAGTTATATGTCAAGTAGACACAAGCTAAAGTCATCTGAGGAGACAAAACCTCAGTTAAGAAAATGCCCTCATCACATTGGTATCTTATCCTATAAGTGAATCTATAAATCATTTTCTTGAATAATAATTGGTGTGAGAGACTGGAGCCCACTTTGGGAAGGTAGTCCTGGATAGTATAAGATAACTGGCTAAACAAGCCATAAATACCAAGTCAGTAAGTAGCACTTCCCATGTGTGGCCTCTGCTTCAGTTTCAGTCTCCAAATTCCTGTCCTGAGTTCCTGTCTTGAGCTCCTGTCCTGAATTCCTGTCCTGAACTCCTGTCCTGAGCTCCTGTTCTGAGTTCCTGTCCTGAGTTCCTGTCCTAAGCTCCTGTCCTGAGCTCCTGTCCTGAGCTCCTGTCCTGAGCTCCTGTTCTGAGTTCCTGTCCTGGCTTCACTTAGTTATACCATGAGACATGAGAGTTAAGAGACAAACCTTTTCCTCTCTAAGTTGCTTTTGGTTACCATGTTTTATCACAGCAAAAGAAAATCTAATCAAGAAAGTTCTGAAGACAGACTGGATGGCCTCTCAGTTTGGGGTTCAGGAAGGCTAGTAGAGCACTCAAAAAACACTCCTTCCATGCTGGTGAATCATTAGTCCAACATTAAAGCCAGCTCTGTCCCAATATTACAAATATTACAAAGCAAAGCATGTGAGAATCGCACTGTTTCCAAGTAGTTTAATTGCTCCTTGAAGATCAAACATATTGGTAGGGGCGCTGCTGAGACAGTAACTTGTGTGCAATTCCCAAAACCCACATGGTAAAAGGACCAAGTCATGTAAGTTGTCCTCTGACCTCCACACATACACTATGGCACACACACATACACACATACATAACTATGATACATGTACATACATAAATGTGACTTTAAATAAATAAATAAATAAATAAATAAATAAATAAATAAATAAACAAACAGCATAAAGCTATAGTTCTGTGGTAAAACACTAAGTTCAAATCTTAGGACCACTAAAAATTTAAAACATAGTAAAATAAGCCTTGTAAAAAATTGATACATAGCAGGCAGTAGAGTAAAATTCACTGTGCCTGGCAACCAGCTGAAAATTACCAACAGACAAAAAGCACACTGTAATAATAAAAAAAAAAAAAAAAATCAGCAATCAGAATTGTGGTGGTTTGAATATGTTTGGCCCATGGGAAGTGGCACCACTGGAGATGTGACCTTGCTGGAGCAAGTAAGTCACTGTGCAGCTGGGCTTTGAGATCCTATGCTCAAGTTCTGCCCAGTGTAGGAGAGAGAGCCTTCTCCTGGTTTCCTGTGAGAGAGTCTTTCCTGGTTGCCTTTGGATCAAGATGTAGAACTCTCCGCTCCTCCAGCACCATGTCTGCCTGCATGCTGCCATGCTTCCTGCCATGATGATAATGGACTAAACCTCTGAGACAGTAAGCCGGCCCCAATTAAAAGTTCTCTTTTATAAAAGTTGCCTTGGTCATACTGTCTCTTCACAGAAATAAAACCCAAACTAAGACAAGCATGGACCCAGAATTGACAAAAACAAAGACACTGTAAATTTTTATTGATAAATTACCATATGCTGTTTGAACTCACTAAGAAGCTGATTCTGAATGAAGGGTTGTAGCCCCTCCCCATTTCAGACCCAAGCATGTCTGTCTCAAAGTGTCTTCCAAGGGCCCTTGTCTGGGATGTTGGCCCAACTCTGTGACAAAAAAAGAACCCAAGAGTAAACCAAAAGTATCTTTTAGAATAGCTAGAAGGTGAACCATCTCCAATAGATGTTACTGATGTTCATCCCATGATATAAATGTATCTAGTGGAAAGAGATGCAGGAAGATCAACCATGAGTAGTTCAGCCATGGAGCAAAAATTCCGTCTGAAACTCCAGTGACCTCAACTTCCCCAGCTGGTTTCAGTTGGGTGCTGTGAATGCCCAATTGGAATATGATATCTCTATATATTCCTATTTGTTCTTTTGCCTCAAACCTCACCACAGGAGATATTGGCTCTGCTTGGCATTCTCTATGTTGAGAGCTAGCTGCCCTAAAAGGGCCTCTCAATTGGTTTGCTGGACATTTTGATTGCCTGGTTTGATGGTGTTTTGATATCGCTTGTGTGTAGTTTTTTTATGTTACCCGCCTTTGCTTCAGGATCGGAGCACTACCAGCCCCCACCCAGTTTCTCTGGATCCAAGGATAAAAGACATACACACAGTTGTTCATTTTCAACTTGCCTTCTTGGCACAATTGCTGGGTGCTACTATCTTCTGCCTGGAAAAGTATGCCCTTATCAATTCTCTTAGCTCCGAACCTCCCACCGGCCCTAAAATTCAGTGGCTGAAGCCCCTGCCAAATACTCCTGATCACCTACCTGTAGTAGTGGCCACAGGCTCCAGCTCCTTCTGAGACCTCACATGGCTGCTGTGTTCTTCTCCCTCCAAGGCATGGCAAAAACTCCATTCTCCTCATGTTTCCCTGCCTCCTCCAGGGACCCAGAAGTCCCACCTATACCTTCCGCCCAGCAATTGTCCCATGACTTTCTTTACTGACAGATCGAGAACCAATTGGGAAATAGGACCTTAGCATCAGAACTGCCCCCTATCTGTCTATCTATCTGTCTGTCTGTCTGTCTATCTACCTACCTACCTGATACTTTCTACTTATTCTTTTGCTTTGATTTCATGTGCACTTAAACTCATTCAAAATCAAAATTATGGCTATCATAGCTCATTTTCCAAACAGATACCAACACACTTATTATAACTACATTATACATTTTCAAAAGTCACATGGAAAATTAGTTTTACAGTTTCTGAGTTCAGAGTTTGTTGAACTTCTTCACTATATAAATTTAAAGTTCTGCTCAAGTTGGGAGATTTCAGTCATTATTTTCAAAGAATTATTTTTATTGCCTCACTCTTCGTTCATTCCATATGTGTACTGTCTTTTCCTTGAGAATGTATTTTATATTATTTCTATAAATTCATTGTCACCAGTCTTTACATGCACAGCATCCTGCCTGCTGCTAATCCCACCCAGTATACTTTTCACATCATCATCTCATCTCTGAGCATCCAACCTTTCTCTCTGGAACTGATCTCCCTGCACTCTGTCAGCCATGAAGGGAATTCATGAGGCAGAAAGAAACTGACACCACACAGAGATCTGGATCCACTCAAACAGATAAAGAGAATCTACAATCATAGTCGTATATAAGATTTTATTAGTATTAATAAACAATGACAATGTAGTGTGGTGCTTACAGCACAGGTAGTCTAAAATGTGTGACCGTAGAGCAAGGGGCCAGCGGGGCAGCTGGTCCACTGTTGTAACAGTCTGATATTAATGTGAATGGTCTCAGAGCACTCTGGGGAGACTTGCTGGCCTGTTCATTCATTCAGCAAATATCAAATAAGCATCATGGGGGTGGTCAGGAACCATTCTAAATGCTTAGATTAAACCAGCAAACAATAACTGCCACGCACAGTACAGTGATGCTTCCTTAGCAACGCCCCGCATGCACAGTGTTCTGGGAGATTCCAAGACAGCTAAGAGGATTCCTAAGCACCCTCACAGTGATGGAAGCATCTCAGTCTACCACACAACCTGGAGGTTCCTGGAGATGCCTAGGTCAACAGTTACTGTGCTTCCAGCCATGCACAGTGGTGTGGGGCATATAATCTTGGCAATAATAAGAAATGACTGTGGTCCTGGTTGTATATTTACTGTAGTGCACACTTTGCCATCATCCTAGAGTACACTCATACTCATTTTAAAAAGAAAAACTCTAGCAAGCTTAGAAATATAGCACTTACCTGAGCATGTGCAAGGCCCCAGGCTCAAATCCATTGCACCAAACTGATGAGTTAAGTAATCAATTAGGATGAAACCTAACTGTAAAAGAGCCTCTGGAGGATGCTTCAGGAGAATTCCAGCAAAAAAAAAAGCTTTGTGATCATAGAAAGGAAAGCTCCATGTTATTGCCCTTAAGAACCTTCTGGTGAGAACAGAATGAAAGAGAAAGATGGTTAATGACAATCCTGACCCTTGTTGGCTAAAACAGACATAAATTTGCTTTACTTAAAAGTAAAAAAATAAAACTAAAGGAAAATGTGATCACTTATGCCAGGTAGCATAAGCATATGGTAACCCATCCCATCTAAGTTTAAATATGTGTGTTTCATGACATCAGCAGGACAGAACCACTCAATGGCACCTTTCTCCGAGTGTTTGACTATTGTTAATAAATGTGTGAACCAATAGCACTGCGGGTGTTGGAGAATGAGATAAATTATAAACAATGAATGAGCACAGTGTTAGAAAGTGGTGAGCACGGTGGGAAAGGAAACTGGAGAGAGACTGACAGCGGACCTCCCTGCTGAGCAATCTGGCCAGCCCTCAAGTCACTCTGCTCACAAAGAACTCAAATATCCAAAGAACCCCTACAATTCAATACAAAAGGGTTAAATCCAAAATGTTTTATGTGTATAGGTGTTTTGCCAGCTTGTATGCCTGTGATCCAGGAGACCAGAAGAGAGCAACAGATCTCCTGGAACTGGAGATGATTGTAAGCCACCATCTGGGTGCTGGAAGTCAAACCTGGGTCCTCTGGAAAAGCAGCCAGTGCTCTTAACCACTGAGCAACCAAACTCCAATTTTAAAATGAGCACGTTATTTGAACAGATATTTCACCAAAAACAATTACAGCGTAGCAAATGTAAAGCAGTCCCCAAAACATTAATCACTGACGATAAGCACACAGCAGGATGCTCCAGCGTAGCCGGGATGGCTGCAACTAAAGATGAACACCAGAAACCCCTGGCGAGGGCCTGGAGCTCTCACACATTGCTGGCTGGGATAAAAACAGCTGGCCACTCTGGAAATCAATTTGTAGGTTTCTTAAATAGTAAACCTAAGCCTGCCCTATGACCCACTGTGTATTTACCCAAGAGAAACCATGATGCCACACATGGTGAGTCTCTGCTTTCCAGTCAAAGCCCTAATCTTAATATGGCAGACTGACCCACGCTAAAAGGCAAGATTTCTCCCAGCTCCAGCACTGCTCAGCCTCACAGTGTGAGCAATCAGTCATCCACCAACTTCATTTTCTCCTCTCCAAGATGTTGATGTCCCCGGCAGCAATCCCCTGATTCCAAAGGCCTCATATAACCATCTCTGGCCCCAGGAGCTTAAACTGCTTCACCTGCCAGCATGCCTCCTTCCAGAACACCTGCCAGCACACCTGCCAGTACACCTGATAGCACACCTGCCAGCACACCTGCCAGTACACCTGATAGCACACCTGCCAGCACACCTGCCAGTACACCTGCCAGCACACCTGCCAGTACACCTGCCAGCACACCTGCCAGCACACCTGCCAGCACACCTGCCAGCACACCTGCCAGTACACCTGCCAGCACAACTGCCAGTACACCTGATAGCACACCTGCCAGCACACCTGCCAGTACACCTGCCAGCACACCTGCCAGCACACCTGCCAGTACACCTGCCAGTACACCTGCCAGCACAACTGCCAGTACACTTGATAGCACACCTGCCAGTACACCTGCCAGTACACCTGCCAGCACACCTGCCAGCACACCTGCCAGCACACCTGCCAGTACACCTGCCAGCACACCTGCCAGTACACCTGCCAGTACACCTGCCAGCACACCTGCCAGCACAACTGCCAGTACACTTGATAGCACACCTGCCAGTACACCTGCCAGTACACCTGCCAGTACACCTGCCAGCACACCTGCCAGCACACCTGCTAGCATACCTCCTTCCAGCACTCCATGCTATCACTTTTCAAGGCCTCAGCTTCATACTGACTCTGTCAATGCCCACCTGCCTAGTGATGTGGTCTTCCTCACTCATCTGCATGGCCCATCTTTACTATCCAGCTTTAGGTCATGTTTCCAGGAACCTTGCTGGTACTAAGTATCATGGCACCTTTTCTGATGAAATTCACAAAACTCTCTGAGATCTGTGTAGAGACAGGGTCTCAGGAATGGCAGGTGGCAGTCACACTTCTAAGGGACAGAAGTTGGAGTGCAGGGTGGTTGCAACAGAAAGCTATGATGCTGTGAGGCGCTGTGTCTTGAGTGGCTGTCTGGTAGTCTTTCATCTTCAGACCAGAGATCTGGATCTTTCTACCTCTTTCCTCACCAAGCATTTATTAGATGCTGGCTTCCCAGAAGATAGTAGCCCAGGATAAGGTAGAGGGTATTCCCTGAGAAATAGTTAACTGAGAACCATCGGCCCTTACCTTGGCCTATTACAGTCTGGAAGGGGTTTGTGTGGCTACAACAGCATCCATTAAGCTTGGCTTGTTCTACAAGAAAGGTGTAAGCATAGGAAAGCAAATAGTTCTGCAATAATTTTACAAGTAGAAAAGAGTAAGCTGGGCGGTGGTGGCACACGCTTTTAATCCCAGCACTTGGGAGGCAGAGGCAGGTGGATTTCTGAGTTCAAGGCCAGCCTGGTCTACAGAGTGAGTTCCAGGACAGCCAGGGCTACACAGAGAAACCCTGTCTCGAAAAACCAAAAAAAAAAAGAAAGAAAGAAAGAAAGAAAGAAAGAAAGAAAGAAAGAAAGAAAAGAGTAAACACTTGCAAGTATTTTCTTCCCCTAGGCCTCTTTCCATTGAGCATAGAGAGAGAGACTCACAAAAGAAGATAACATGGCAGGAGGATCCAGGCATCAGCTGGCACAAATGTGGGTTTTAGCTCATCACAGGCTACAAAACAGCCCACGACTTTGATCAAAAGGAATTAGCTATTAAGTACTTGTGTGTGTGTCAGACCTTGTTTCAAGCATTGTGTATTTATATGTGTATGTGCATACATATATGCAAATAGATACATATATGTGTATAAAACTGTGCTCATATACCCCTAGAGATAACTTTCTAAGAAAGCACCTTAATTATACCATTGCAGATAAGTATGCAGAATATTGGGGTGAGATTAACCTGCCCAGCAGTTTTAAAGGTTGCAAAACAATCCCATTTCATTGTCCTTACTATGGGTTTTTTTAAAGACCAGTTTTTTACTACGTCCTAAATATAATGACGTTTCTATGTATATAATAAAAAGGGTTTTGCTCTGGGCAGATGATTGACACTGGTTTTGGTGTGAACCTATCTCACAGATCACAGCATCAGCAGCATGACCTATAGTGACCAGGGTTATAACACCTAGGGGACTGCACTATGTGGGCCAGCAAGGGGCAACATTCTCTGCAAGAGGATTGGTAAGACATAGCTAATTCTGTGGGGTCCGCTCAGAATGGAGAAAGACCCACACAAACAAGAAGGGAGCTAGCTGTTTACATGCACTTCTTATGACCATTCCTACAACTGTCCTTGTCCCCAGCATTCACAGTCCTGTCTCCTGTACCCATCACACAGATCATGGTCCCACATACCAGGCCTAAAAACCCAATGATCTGGCAAATTTCTCCATATGAGGTGTATGTCCAAAGAGGTGTATGAATGACTCCAAAAAGTGATCTTACTATGATTCTATGCTTTTTCTTCCCCCAAAACTCCCTGATCTGTTTCCAATACTACCAGCAACACCATTGTCTACCCACCCAAGTGAGGGCACAGGATTGCCCCACGTATCATTCTTCTGCCATCGTTCCTTCTGTGGGCTAGTAGTAACCCCACTGACATCCCACTCAGCAAGAACAGGATCACACAGGACAGTTGACCACAGCCATCCCACATCCTGTGCTCTATTTATCAAATCCAGCAACTCCAACGAGGTCTACAGAATTAATTAATAGTGATGATGACGACGATGATGATGATGATGATGATGATGATGATGATGATGACGACGATGATGATGATGACAACGACCTTCCAGAATGAACTCAATCAAGCCAGTTCTCAGGTAATTTTGGTCATCAGCTGGGACTGGGGATGCTGGCAAGGAGACAGCAATCATAATCCCCACCCACTGCCCAGCTACATATGCCCTCAGACTCAGAACTTGGCACCTCATACTCAATGGCATCAGTTGGCACCAGTACCAAATGATTGCATGGGGCTGGGATGCCAGGCCAACCTGGCTCTTGATTTGTTTTGTGGCTTTGAGGAGTACCGTGACATGCCAGAATTAAAAATAAACAAAATTAAAGTCAAAAGAACTAAGTTCGTCTGCTGCCTTCCACACTCACCAGCTGTATAAACTTGGAAAGCCACGCTGGAACCCCGTGATCCCCCTGCATTTATTTTCTTCCCTAAGGAAATATTTGTTGGGGCTTGGGAGATGGCTCAGTAATTAAAGTGCCTGCTCTACACGCAGAAGGACCTGGGTTCAGATCCCAGGACCACATAAAAGCCAGAGCTGACGGCCCACATACGTAACCCTAAAGAGACGGATGAAACAGGTGAATCCCCAAAGCCTGATGGGAAAACAGACTATCCATTCTTTAGGCTCTGGGTGAGTAAGTCTCTAGTGAGAGGCTGTCTCTAAAAATAAGAACTAGAAAAATGACTCAGTGGCTAAAAAGCACTTGACAATCGAGCCTATGACCTGAGTCCAACCCAACCCTTGGAACCCACTGAGAAAGTACAAAACAACTGAATCCTGAAAGTTGTCTCTGATCTCCACATGCACATGCTCCCATGTGTGCAAAGAAGCAGAAAGAGAGGAGAGAGAGAGAGAGAGAGAGAGAGAGAGAGAGAGAAAGAGAGAGAGAGACACCACAATAATAGTAAGTAAATATTTTAAATTAAACAATGTGGAGAGCTATAGAGAAAGACACCTGATGTTGACCTTTGGCCTTTGCATGCATATTCCATATTTGCACTTGGGCACATATGCACACAGACTACACGCACATAAACAGTAAAATTTAAAAAGAAATACAGAGGACTAGAGAAATGACTCTGTAGTTTAAGAGCACTGGCTGTTCCCCCAAAGGAACAGGATTCAATTCCTAGCACCCACATGGTTGATCACAACTACATACATCCAGTTGCAGGGAACTGAGCCCTCTTCTGGCCTCCACAGGCACCAGGAACACACACGGTGTGACATACTTGTAAGTAAAATACTCATACATACAAAATAAAATGAAAAACAATAAAATAAAAAGAGATTTGTTGATTGACTATTGATTGATGATAGATTGATCGAATGATCAATTTGCATGCCCTTTATTAGTGAGTTCTTTTGCCAATCCCAGGATAATAGTAGACAAGGTAGGCATGGTCCTGCTCTCAGGGAAGATGCAAAGGTGCTGTCACCCTTCCATACCTCAGATTCTGCCTCAGGTTCCCATGTGAATGAGAACTGTTCAGACAAAAAGTGTCTATGCTGAAAATGTACTGGCTTTTTTTTTTCATCTTTGAAGATATTACTTAAAAAGTCACTATTGTGCTGAGACATGGTAGATGACAAGAAGCCAAAAGAGCCAGCCGTGAGGGGAGCCCACTCGAGACGTCATAACTGGCAGGAATCATGAGCCCATGAATATTAATCACATCTTTTATGTTCTGTGTTCTGAAGTTTTGCCATCTGGAGCCTTGCTGACCCCAGAGGACTGCCCATCCCAGGGTTAGCCAATTCCTGTGGATATCAAACATCTGAGGTATATGCAAACCAACCAATGCAGAAGCCACGCCCACAATCCTCCATTACCAGGTTCTTCTACTTCACTGAATTCCTTGCAGGTTTCCAGGAGGGGGTTGTTTCCAAATCACTTAGATTCTTCTTCTTTTTTTCTTTATGATCCATGTGCCTTTGTTATCCTTTGTTGTTTGTTGTTTTGTGCTAGAACTTCTAGCACAGAGTTAAGTGGTGACAAAAACAAATGTCCTTCCCTTTAGAAGAGACCCTGGAGTGTGCTCCTGCTTGGCCAGGCTCACTGATACTCTTCCCCTCTCTGCCAAATCCAGGATGTATCTCTTCCATTTCTGCTTTTCTGATAGTTTGGTCGTGAAGAGATATTAGACTTGTGCATGGTTTTCTTTCTGTTTCACTTGATGCGACGATGCAATTTTCAACTTTTGCCTGTTAGCAAGTGTAGAGAGAATATCTTATGTCTGTAGGGTTGTGATACCTGTCAATAATAAATCTGATGGCCTACAGCTTAGGCAAGAAATAGGAGATGAGACATCCAGAAAGCAGAAAGGATTCTGGGACAGAGCGAGGCATGGGAGATTTGCCCAGGGAAGGTGTGAGGAGAGGGACTTGTGGTACCTGAGCACAGGTAACCAGCCACATGGCAGAATGTAGGTTAAAGTAAATGGCTTATTTTAAGTTATGATCTAGTCAAAGAAGACCCTAGCTATATGTAGCAAAGAACAGACAAGGTATTTGTAAGTATACTTTGAGTCTGAGTCTTATTTCTGGGACTATGGGGCTGGGAGGAAGAACCAGGCATTACTCTACAACTAAGAAAAGTAACATAAATTGGTTTTGAATGCTAAACCACCATTGTATCCACAAAAGGGGCCAGGGGGTGAGAGCTGGAATCATACCCAGCACAGTGTATTAGCCACATACCTAACAGGCTCTACAAAAAGCAACTTAAGTGGGGAAGGGTTTGTTTTGGCTCCCAGCTGGAGGAAACGACAGCTCACTGTGGCCTAGAGTATAAGGTGGTCACATGACATGTCAGAAAGTGGAACCAGGGTACAAAAACCCCAAGTCCATCCCTAGTTATCCACTTCTGCCAAGAAGGCCCCACCTCCTAAAGGCTTTACAGCCTCCCAAGACATCACTACCAGCTGGAGACCAAGATTCAGATACACATGCCTTTGAATTTCACATTCAAACCATGATAAATATCTTATACTGCTTTTGCAAACTCCTGAGGTCATTTGCAAATACTTTACACCACGTCTAGTCTGGGTATCAGGCCAGTGTGGGTCTGTCCTACAGGGTTCACAAAGGCACTGCCACATGTCCACTTACATTTCCTGGGAGTGACTGTGGAGAACTGATACTGAGTCATCATTCTTAAGCTTCTAGAAGAAGTACCCACCCAAACTCATGGCTTGGGGGTTTCTTTGAAGAGTGGTTTAAGTACAAGTTCAATTTCCTTTTGAGTTACAGGGTTAACCAAATCATCTATTTCATCTTTAATGACCTGCAGAAGTTTTGATTTTAAAGAATTGATCAAGTTTATGTGTGTAAGACATGTTTGGATCATATTGGGGTCTGCAGGTCTAATGTGACATGCCAGCTTCACTCCTAATATTGGCAATAATTGTACTCATTAATTTTTTCTGTCCTATTAGAATTTCAATTAACTTTATTGATATCAAAGATCTAGATTCTTAGTTGGTTGGTTGTTTGTTTGGTTGTTTGTTTGGTTTGTTTGTTTGGTTGGTTGGTTGGTTGGTTGGTTGGTTGGTTGTTTTGGTTGGTTGGTTGGTTGGTTGGTTGGTTGGTTGGTTGGTTGGTTTGGTTTGGTTTTTTTTTTTTTTTTTTTTTTTTTTTAATAAGACAAGGTTTCTTTGTATACCTGGCTGTCCTGAAATTCACTTTGTAGACCAGGCTGGCCTCAAACTCACAGAGATCTACCTGCCTCTGCTGCCCAGATGCTGGGATCAAAGGCGTGTGCCACCACCATATAGTAAAGACCTAGTTTCTTTCATAAACTGTTCTTTGCTGGTTTTACTTTTAGCTGCTTGCCATCCTTCTTTTCCTTGATACAGCTTGCTTTCAGAAATTGCCAAAGTCCCAGCCAGAGCTTTGGTTACTGGAGTCTGACTCCCCTTTTCTGGCCTATGCATGGGAAGGTGTGGAATTCCCGTTACTGCTGTGTTGTGGTGGGTGTGCCCACAAATTCTAATATGCTGTATTTTCACTCCATCCAATGTTGGCCTGAACCCCTTTGAGAGTCTTCTTTGACCCATAAATTTTTCCAAGTATGTGTGTGAGTTCCCTAGTGTTTGGAATTTTTTTCCTGCTGCTTTTCTGAATTGATTTCTGGTTCAATTCTGATATAGCAGAAAATAGGACATATGAATTTAATTCCTTTCAATTTGTTGAGGTAACTTGGTGGCTTGGGTTATGGTCTATCGAGGTACATAATTGTGGGGCCTGTGTTCTGCAGATGTAGAATTTTCTGTAATTGTGCTCAGTGCAATTGACTGGTGGCCTTATTCCTTTACAAGTTTGCTGGTTCTTTGCCTACTCACTGCACTGACTGTTAAGAGGAGAGCATTGAGCCAAGAGCTGATGGCAGTGCATGCCTTTAATACCAGCAGGCAGATCTCAGAGTCTGAGGTCTACTGAGTAAGTTCCAGGACAGCCAAGCTATACAGAGAGACCCTGTCTCCTGTGGTGGGCTGGTGGTGGGAGTCATTGACTTGCCAACTCCACTTGTGGATGTGACCACTTCCCCTTCTGATTCTATCAGGTTTTACTTCAGACACTCTGTGGTTCTTTTCAGATAATTTTGTTTTTATTATGTAACCTGTCTCTCTCTGTCTCTAGCCAGTCTCTTTTTTTCTAAAATACACTGCATCTCTTAGCCATGTGGTCACCCCTGCTTTCTTTTGATAAATACTGTGTAGCATAAAATTTTTCTCTTTTTTGAGGAAAATTTTTCCTTGTATTTGAAGAGAATTTCTTATATACACCACATAGTTAAGTCCTAATTTGAACCCACTCCACTAATATGTTTTTTATTTGCTGCCTTGAGATTACGTCGGTATGATGTCATTGCTAGCATTACCTGGGTTTGATGTCATGCTAGTGTGTCAGGGCTTCCAGCCGCTCCATTCATTGTTTTTTGTTTTGTTCTCTTTAGGATTGCTGTGAGTTACTTGAACATTCTTGTTCTGTACAGCTTCCTACTGGTTCTGAATATCTGCCTATATAGCCTTTCTACAGATGGCCGTTCTTGCATGATATTACAGATATAAGGCACCATAGTCCTTGGCACCATTCGTTTACCAGTCCAAGTGAAGTGTAAGCAATCTTCCCTTGCAAGACATTTGTCAACAAAGTTGTCTCAAGCCACTACAGCCAGCCCAGGTGGAAGAGAGAAGCTCATCAAAAGCCTGGCTCAGATGCTGAGACAGATGGTTCTGCACACCCTCAGAGACAAAATGCAAAGTCGTGACACACAGTTGACTTTCCCAGAACATCCAGCAGCAGCCAAAAGTGGCTTAGGAAAGCTGGAAAAGAAGTGGTCAGGTAAGCAAGGCTTCCTGCCGGGAGCATGACCTCCATCCAGCCTTTACCGTTCCATCACCAGGAGAATGCAGGCTTCCTCACCAGCTTGCCCAGAAGTGGGGAGGGGGAGAAAAAACATCTGGATTTGACATAACAGTCATGATTTCCTCTACATGTGTGTAAGGCTTGTACATTAAATAGATGCTTTTCCATGAACCACGTTAACTCTCGTTTCCTAAATGTTTCCTTACAGATGTGGGTGAATTATAACCAACATTTTCTAACAGATTTACTTATTTTATGTGCACTGGTGTTTTTCCTGCATGTTTATCTGCGTGAGGGTGATGGATTCCCTGGAACTGGAGTTACAGTCAGTTGTGAGCTGCTATGTGGGTGCTGGGAATTGAACCCAAGTCAAATAGGGTCTTCTGGAAGAGCAGCCAGTTCTCTAAACCACTGAGCCATCTCCCCAGCCCCTATAACCAACATTGTAATGTACGAATGTAGTTCAGGCTAATGCCAACTTAATTTTAATACTACCTAGAACTCTACTTCAATGTTGCCCCACTGTCTCCATTTCCCTTTGGGTGTCTCTTTGTTGTCATGGAAACCATGTCTGTATTATTTGTGTGCCTATTGACCTACCTCTGTAGTTACTGCTTTGCACTGTCTTTTAAATGAGAAAAACAAGAGAAACACAAAACATGGGCCTTTTTATTTACATTCCTCTTTGTTTGTATATTCATATATGTCTGTGTGTTTGTGTGTATGCCTGTGTGTTTGTGTGTATATCTGTGTGTTTGTGTTTTGTGTGTTTGTGCATTTGTATATTGTGTTTTTATGTTTGTATGTATATGTGTTTGTGTGGTTTTGTATGTTGTTTATATAATTTTTTTATGTTTTCTTTGTGAGGCTGTGAGAAACTATCCTCATTTTCCATCACAAACAGGCTTCTGTGCACAGTACCTCACTCACACGTGTCTGGACTCTTGCAAATTCACTGCCTTATGCTGTCCTCCAAATGGGCCAGGAGTACTTGATCTAGATGCTGTCACACAGAACCTGCCACAACACACCCTTGAGGAATAGGTGTTCTGTGAGTGCACAGCTCAGAAGCAGTGCAAGGAGAGCAGTGCAAGCAAGTGCCCAGAGACCCAAGCCAGGACACTAGAAGAGACAGAGGGTGACAGAAGCAACAGCCAGACTACCCTGACATCCAAGGCTTTACATGGGGCTTAATCAGCTAACCTACTAGGAATAAGAAAGGCTTTGTTGCTAAGACTGATTTGAACTGTAAAGACCTGGCCCAAGAGGTTTCAGTAGAGAAGAATTTCAGAATGTGGCCTAAAGACTGTTTTTGCGTTATTTTGGTGAACAATGTGGCTGCTTTTTGCCATTATCTAAAGAGTCTGCCTGAGGTTAAGGAGAAGAGATTTAGATTAGTTGCTTTGAAAAAGGAAGTTTCAAAACAGTCTGGTATAAATTCTGTTGTGTGGTTACTAAAGTTCACTCTTATGAAGAACGTTTTAATGAAAAGGAGCAAGCTGAGAAAGGAAAAATATAAAACATATGGTTCAAGTATTAAAGGGGCACCAGGAAGTAGAATGGAGCTGAATCCTCTGTTCTAGTAGTTAACAGATTAAGGGAGTGGGACTTTGGGGCAAGGTCCTACCCAGCAAGTTTAGGTCCAGGCATGGTGCTACACACCTTTAATCTCAGAGACAAAGCCAAGCAGATCTCTGAGTTTAAGGCCAGCCTGGGACAGAGCAAATTCTAGGTGAAGAAAAGCTTAAGGTGGTACACCTTTAATCCCAAGAGGCAGGGCCATGTAGACCTCTGAGTTGAAGGTCAATCTACAGAGCAAGTTCCAGGACAGCCAAGACTAGGCAGTGAAGGAGTTCAAAAACAGAAAGCTGGTAATAAAATAAGTGGGGCCATGTTCTAGCCCCAGCAAACAGAAGAACTCAGAAGCTTTGGCCACATGGCTCTGACTTTAAAAATCCATAATAGAAGAAACTATTGGGACAATTGATGCTGGTTAGTTGGAGCTAAGAAATTAGCAGTGATTAAGAAGAGACAAGTATCACTGAGGTGAAATCTGGGAAGTGTTTTTCTGAAAGCACAAAGAAGCTGTGTTCCAGAGATAGCCAAGGTTGTATCCTGTGCTGCAGCTGGACTTGGTAATATGTAAGAGTCACCCTAGTGGTACTGGTTTTGAAGGTATGAAGAGGTCATGGAGAGCAGCTGAGGCTTGGCACTGTGAGAGGCAAGGGAAGGCCATTAGTGAAGGTGCAGCCTTAGTTGTAGTTGACAGCCTAGGACTGAATGGGTCATACAAAGAAGTTGAGGCTTGACACCATAAAGAGAGCCTATGAGAGGCTATTGGTGAAGCCTAGTTACAGCAGAAGACCCCAGTGTATTGGAGATGCCAGTACCTGGTATGATCACCAAGAACAGCAGCAGCAGTAGAGTGGAGTCAAACAGAGCCTGGAGTGCTACAGAGAGCTGGAGACGTGACACCAGCCCTTTGGAGGAGCCCAGAAGATCATGTGTGAATCCCAGACACTGGAACAAAAAGCTGTAACATTGAAGTTGCCTTGGAGACCCCAAGATGTTTGAGATGCTAGAACCATGGGATATCTGCTGAGGAAAGCTGCTAACAGGGGGTGGAACCAGAAGAAAGAAGTTTGTTGTAGTCAACAAAGATGGAAAAGGAGTTGGAGATCTGAAGACCACTTTGACTTCAGACATGGAGATGCAGAGTTTAGAGTTTGCCCAGCTGGTTTCCTGCCTTGCTTTGGGAATTAGAGTTAAGTGATTGAATTAATCTCAGAAGAGATTGTGAACTTTGGACTGTTAACATTGTTGAGACTGTTATAGAGTATGGGGACTTTTGAAGTTGGGCTAAATGTATTTTGCTTTATGTTTAGGTATGGCACCCATAGGCTCATATGTTTGAAAAGCCTGTGGGGGCCAGGGAGTGGAATGTGTATATCCTTGGCCCAAGGAGTGGCACTATTAGGAGGTGTGACCTTGTTGGAGTAGGTGTCATAGTGGGAGTGGGCTTTAAGATCCTATTCCTAACTGCCTGGAAGCCAGTCTTCTCCTAGCAGCCTTCAGATGAAGATCTAGAACTTAGCTACTCCTGCACCGTGGCTACCTGGATGCTGCCATGCTCCTACCTTGATGATAATAGACTGAACCTCTGAACCTGTAAGCCAGCCCCAATTAAATGCTGTCCTTATAAGAGTTACCTTGGTCATGATATCTGTTCCCAGCAGTAAAACCCTAACTAATACAGTGTGTGTGTGTGTGTGTGTGTGTGTGTGTGTGTGTGTGTGTGTGTGTGTCTGTGTCTGTGTGTGTGTCTGTGTGTGTCTGTGTGTGTGTGTGTGTCTGTGTGTGTGTCTGTGTGTGTGTCTGTGTGTGTGTCTGTGTGTGTGTCTGTGTGTGTGTCTGTGTGTGTCTGTGTCCATGTGTGTCTGTGTTTTCTGGGGCACTCTGCATAGGAGGACAATGCTGCTCTCAGAAGACATGGGTTAGTTAATGAAAATCTCAGTGCCTGGTGTGGGTAACCTCTCTATGAGTTATTAGTTAGAGAGGTTCCAAGGCACCCAAAAACCACAGTCTATTGCCGTTGCTCTTGGTTGCTCACTATAACTAAATGGTAAGGCCTATTGCTAAAAACATCCTCCACTTTTGTTACAGGACATGAAGAAATCAATCTCAAGCTGATAGAAAAATTCCTCTTGTTGGATACCTTTCACAGTGCTGGAAGATGTAATGCAAGCAGCTTATGAAGAAAGACACCAATGGTCTTACTTAGCATTATATAGGACCCTGTATTCTCCAAGTTGTGACCACTCATGAAAGAGTGACACGATGGGTATGTGGGTAAGAACCACTTTCTGATTGGACCTGAGGCCTGTTCCACAGGAGGTAAATTTGATGCCTGGTACTGTAAACCCAGTCAAAACCCTACAACTGGAGAGATCATAGACCATTAAAAGTAACTTACTACTTGGGAGGCAGAGGCAGGCGGATTTCTGAGTTCGAGGCCAGCCTGGTCTACAGAGTGAGTTCCAGGACAGCCAAGGCTACACAGAGAAACCCTGTCTCGAAAAACAAAAAACAAACAAACAAACAAAAAAAGTAACTGATGCACGGTCATGTTGTCCTTAACACTTAACTCCTTAACCCTTGTGTTTACACTCAGATTTGTGCTGCTTTGCAGACTGACTCAGAAATCTTCTCTCTATAGCAGTGTGTTGGATGGTTTTATGTTAACTTGACACAGAGTCATTTGGGAAGAGGGGCCCTCAACTGAGAAAATATCCCCACCAGATTGAGCTGTGGGCAAGCCTGTGGTGTACTTCTTAATTAGTGGTTAATGCAGGAGGGCCCAGCCCAATGTGGGTGGTGCCACTCCTAGGCAGGTAGTCCTGGATGCTATAAGAAAGCAGGCTGAGCAAGCCAGTAAGCAGTACTGCACCAGAGTCCTGCTCTGCTGAAGTTCCTGCCCCATCTTCCCAGCTGGGACTATTATGCTTACCTGGAAGCGTAAGACAAAATAAACCCTTCCCTCCCCAAGTTGCTTTAGTCATGGTCTTTATCCCAGAAATAGAAACCCTGACAAAGACAAGCAGGTACTAAAAAGTACACACACAACTTGTCAACATGCTGGGAACTGGCAAGTGTGAGTGCACAGCTGTAGATGGGCACTCACACTCACACATGTAGCTAGAGGGTGAGGACAGTTGGCCCATGGAAGACCTGCCTGAGGCCACGTATCAGCATTCCAGCATGGATGCAGCGGGGCTCCAGAGCCCCACCCCCAGCTGAGGAACTATTGGTGGTTGCTGGTTGGTGAGGATGGGAAAGTCACCTTTTCTAAGGGTTGTGGCTGCTGGTAGATTACCTGTACCCCATTAGGGAAACCCACCCCACACTCATTCACCCCAGTCACATACGGTCAGCAATAACTGAACTTATTGGGGTTATTAATTAATTACAATAAATATTTTTTAAAGATGTGAAGTCCTGCATGAGATGGGTTAGTGGATCCCAGAGGGAGTTGGTAGGAGGTGGTAGGAAGTTGATAAGATCAAATCACTTCATTTACATATATGTATGAAATTTCCAAAGGATAAATTTTTAAAGTTTTAAATTACTGTTCTGAACATCGCTTCCTTGAGATTTTCAAAAAGGAAGGCAACACGCCCATCTTGTCCCTAAGACTATGGTGAGAAGTACATGAGCAAGTGTGTACTGAGAGAATCCTGCTATACAGACTCTAACAAAACGAGATGGCTGTCGCTACCCTGGTTAAAATGAGTGGCTGTGCCGTTACTCGTGGAACTCCATCCTCTAGTCCCACATTCCACAAGGGACTTTCTCCCCTCCTCTTATGTGACCTGACCTCTCAGGTGATCAGTTATGGAGGACACTGGGCATAGTGGGAGCCACACAACAGGCTGGGCCTTGGTCTAAGTCATGCTTCAGTTCCTCTATCATAGTATTGACTTTGGCATAAACTAAGGACTCCCTGGAAGGGAGGGCAGTTCTCCAGGACAACCAGCACCCAGGACAACTGTACCATCTTAGATGGCCTTCTGCAAAAGCACCGTATGCCTCATGGCTGGTGTGCTTCTCGACACTTCATAAACAGCATTTCACTTGACACCCACCGCAACACTTTGTGATATTTTCCCCTACCTGAGAAATATGTGGAATCCACATCTGCTTACCTAGAAAGCCCAGGTCCTTCCCCTCTGCATCACAACCTTCACAGATGTGATATTCACTGTGGAAGACAGATGTGACATAGTGCACATCAGTTAGAATTCATGGCTGTGTGTTCTCACTCAAATGTGGCTGTGAATTCTAAGTACATTCTTAAAAAAAGAGGAGGAGGAGGGAGAGGAGGAGGAAGAGGATGAAGAAGAGGAAGGAAAAGGAGAAAACACCAGAACAGCCAGGAGGACGTGGCAGGCCCTCTTTGGGCCCCTCTGGCAGGTGAGAGGGAACCTGCCCACCTGAGAGACTGCAGCCAATCACCTGGTGATAGTGAAGAAGCTGAAGGTGTCTGTAAGGTGGACGGTGACAGGGTGACCTGGGCTCTGGCTGATGAGACAGGTACCTTCCATAGGCTGATGAGGAAAGTGTCTGTCACCTGAGGACAAAGGCCACTTGGGACAGGCTGCAGGAGCAGGCAGGTAGCGATCCCCAGCTGGCCAGCTGAGTGACATCAACTTTAGAAACCTGGGTATGGACACAGCGGAACCCCAGGCGCAGGCTCCGGAAGGGACTGTGCCGAGGGGATGATTTCATCCATCGCTAGTTAAGGAAAGCGAAGACAGTTCCCCTGAGCTCTGGGGGAAACTGCGCTCAGAAACCGGGCCTTGTTAAGAGTTCTGGATGAATATAATACTGATCTCAACTGTAGCTGAAGTCATCGACCAGGAGGACAATGGTCATTGTGCCCTCAAGAATCAGGCCACGTGTTACCTCTAGGTAAAAACTATTTTTAAGGTGCTTCATAAATCAGTGCGAAGGTCAGCCACAGCGAGCATTCCAGAACATTCAGGGGAAGTCTCTGTGGGCGTGCCCTGAGCTCCAGGCCGCAGCCATCCATTGTTTGATGGTTTCCTGCACTGAGAGCTATCGCAGCCAGCCAGTCTGCAGGGCCTGCAGAGACCTGCCAGGAGGACCTCACAGCTGGCCAGCACCCTGCCACACAGGTGTGGAGGGCGCCAGTCTGCCCCGCCACAGGCGGTGGGACAGTCTCTGAGACTCCACCTTGCAGGCTGTGGTCTCCAAATCCCACACGGATCACAGCCACTCTGGGTGAGGTAAGCCTCAGAGATGCAGGGACAGAGACTTCCCATCCTGCTTCTCAGAGGACCTGTGCAGAATGACAAGCAGAGATAGAAGTTGTTCCTTCTTCTCTGGCCCCTCCGGCTGCCATGCCTCTGTGCACTGAGCTCTGTGTTCAGCCCAGACACACTGTTTTTATGCATGTTTGATATGTTCGTGTTGATACGGTTCATGATGCAGTGAGCATGAGTGAGTCACGTTCAGGGTGAACTCCCTGTTGCAGATACAGAGAGTAAGAATCTGAAAAGCTGTCTTAGGCGCCCTCCTTTCTACAGAGGCTGGTGGCCAAGGACACATAGAAACTGTAAGTGGAGAACAGACTAAGGAAGACTGGCTGACATAGCCAGGAGCCTTTCCTGCTCCTCTGCTGTTCTTCTGTCCAAGCTGAGAGAACAGATGGAATGGCTGGAGCTCCAGCAGCCATCACGAACTCTGAGTTGACAATGAAGATGAAAGTCACCCACTAAGGGATAGGAAAACGTAAAAAGATGAGCTGTCTCTCCACAGTATCTGTGTGCCTACCATGTCCCAGAGCACAAATCTTTATTTTCTCTGTGATAGGCTGGAGGGTGGCATTTCTATCTGATTCCAACCACTTATTTTTGCTATTACTAGATTTTTTTCTCCATCCTAACTTTGAACAAATTGTGTGTCATTACCACCTTTCCCCCTTCTCTTGCCCTGCTCACCTTGCTGTCCTATGTTCCCCTCTGACACGGAAGTACACCAACCTCAGGCCTGTGCCTTCCTCAGATCCACAGCCTAAAGCAACATGGGGGGCCTCAGGCTTCTTCCCAGAGCCCAGTCTCACTTCCCTTTTCCAAAAGGGAGCCTGAACCCTCACCTTTCTGAGCCTGCTCTCCTCTGTTTCCCACCTCAGAACACAGCCTTACTGTTGCTAGGGCCTCAGGGCGTCAGATCTTTCTGAGTCCCCTCTTTCCCTCCAGCCATCTTGCTCTGGGTGAGCACAGCCCATCAACCCTCATTCTCCCACACCCCAAACAAGTGTCACTCTTGTGCTCAAACACATTCAGGAGGTCTCACTCTGCTCTCACTCCCTGACCCCATATGACTAAGAAGAAAATCCAGATGCCTCAACCATGGTGTGCAAAGGGATCTTGCCTGCCGTCACCCACCTCCCTGCCCAGACCTACACCTTCTACCACAGTGACTGCCCTGCGACAGTGGCCACCTTGCCACAGTGACCACCTCACCACAGGAGAGGGTTCCTGAGGGTGTCATGCAAAGAAGGGAACAGCGAGAAGAAATAAGAATGAAAACCCAGTGGGGATCGGCTTCGCCAACCTGGATCAGCCTTCAGGGAGTCTAGTAACAGGCAGATTATTCACAATGAACTTAAGCCCAGTACAATTTGAAGGAAAAAAAAAGTTTCCTGGTATAATACAATCCCTGGTGCAGAGCAAAGTGTAATTAGATTGAAACTCAACTCAGAGTGCATGTCATTTCTTCCCAGAAGATGGAGTCTAGAGATACACTACCTGTACTAGCTTTAGGCTCTAAGAGTCTGGCCTGGTCTCAGTCATACAGATAGCATAGAAGTCATTTGGGCCATTAGCCACCTTGGGTCCTGTGTACAAGCTGGTTTTACGTATCAGCTTGACACAAGTTGGTCATGACAGAGGAAGGAGCCTCAGTTGAGTGAATGCCAGGAGATCCAGCTGTAGGGCATTTTCTCAATTAGCGACCAATGGGGGAGGACCTAGTCCATGGTGGGTGGTACCATCCCTAGGCTGATGGTCATGGGTTCTACAAGAAAGCAGACCAAGGAAGCCATGGGAAGCAAGTCAGTGAGCAGCATCACTCCATGGCCTCAGCATCAGACCCTGCCTCCAGCTTCGTCCCTGCTCGGGTTCCTGTCCTGACTGCCTCCAATGACGGACTATGATGTTGAAGTGAAAGCTGAATTAACCTTTTCCTCCCCAAGTTGCTTTTTAGTCACAGTGTTTTTGTCACAGCAATAGAGACCTTAACTGGGACATTCTGGTTATAGGGGACTCAGGGGAGCCTCAGGCTCTAAGGGTCATTTAGATTACTAGCCACCTCTGGCCCTGGTTGTAGGAGCTGGATACGGCCTGGCCCAACAAATAACAGATGACCAGGCTGTTAATGACTTCCAATTCTCAGCTTTCTGAATGAAAGAACAGGTTTTTCATCTTTCCTATTGGAAAGATAATCCTGTGTGCTTAACAGTCCTGGTTTCTCTGGAGATTTGTGGGTGAAAGGACCTTCATGCTATGCTCCCAACAACCACACTGACTGCCTCCTATGGTGACTGTCTCTCCATGGTGACCACCTCTCCATGATGATAACCTCTCCATGGTGAACACCTCACCATGGTGACAGCCTCTCCACAGAGTCAGCCTCACCACAGTGACTGCCTCTCTTGCTCACAGAGCTAGCCTCAGGCCCTGCTCACTCTCCACTCCTTGAACGCGTCCCTAAAATGACAGATACTTCAACTCCCCAGCCCAGAGCCACCTCAAGGGATGCAAGGTGCAAGGGTAGCAGCCTCTACCCTCACCTGCGTCAGCCGCTTTCTGTTATTATCCCTGTAACTTCACCAATCTCTCAAACTGTCCCCTTCACTTCTTCGTTTTCTAGTGTCCTTGGAACATCACGCCATCCGGCAGGAAATCTGTTTGTCTTCATCTCCTGGGCTCCAGTCTGTAAGCATCCATCAGGATCAAAGTGAACGTCACAGTAGACATCACAGTCTTCATTCATTCTGGGTCTTTAATCTCCGTTCTGCTGGCAGCTTCCTCTTCACCCTGTGTAGACAGTAAGAGTTGACACATCCGGTCCTGGGTGTTTGTGTTTGAGTCATTAATGGTATTTGCGACACTTAACGTCCTTCCAGAGCCCTTGCACACCAAAAAGGCTTTATTGTCATATAAAACTTAAATGGGGGGGTAAGCAAAACAAAACATGAATTTTTCTGAGAACTTTGAACTTGCCCGCTGTCTTCCGAGCTTGCTGCCACGGTGCTCTGGCTCAGCACCAACTCTCTGCACTAACTAAGCATCTCTGTGCAATCTCTGGGCACCCGAATCGCTGACTGGATTAGCCAGCAAGTTTGAATCCCTCAACATAAACGACACATCTTCACTAAAGTTATCTCGCGACCAAGCCTCTTTGTGCTCAGTCCCAGAGTTTTCAAATGGTGTGTCTTTGATTATTGCTTCTTATCAGTTGTGCTTTCTTCCTAGCAATAGCCTGTGCCTCCAAAAACTACTTCTTCACATCCTCCATAATGTAAAAGTCCTCTGTCCCTCACCCTATTGTCCTTCTTGTCACTCTTAGCAAACCTAGTAAGTGTGTGTGTGTATATATATATATGTATATATATTGTATATGTGTGTATGTGTATATGTATATGTGTGTATATATATGTATATATGTGTATATATGTGTATATGTACATATATGTACATATATACATATGTATGTGCACACATATATACATATGTGTATATGTGTATATGTACATATATGTGTACAAATATATACACATATATACATATATACTAGTATATATGTGTGTATATATATGTATATCCTTATAGCTCATATATATGTATATCCTTATAGCTCATATATATGTATATCCTTATAGCTCATAGAAAGCATGAAACGTCAATCCTTAGATCATTGTTTATTTCTTCCTAAAATATTTCAAAAATTGTATTTTCAGCCGTAATCACTGTGTGCAGCTTAGACCACACTCATTGGTTCACTGTTTCTATCCAACTGTCTCCAAAAGGATATCTATGGGTGAAAGCATGCTGCATGGGGTCACTCTCTTTGCCTGTTCTCTGATCCCTGGTCCCCTAAAATCCTCCTGGGAAGCTACAGCTAAGAGCAAAGCCAGCTTTCTCCAGGCTCGATATCATGGCCAGTGTGTCAGGCACTTGCTTTCTCCATTTGAGAGAACCAGTTTTTTCTGCATTCTGAGGGTGAATCCCTGTGAATGGGGGTGCTTGGGGACTGCTCCTTCATGCAGAGTCCTGCCTGAAAGGCAAAGCCAGGCTCATCTGAGCTTTGCCAGCGGCAGCACACTTGGGAGTACCATGCCTTTCAACATGCAGTGTAACCAACCTAAGCTTTTATTTCTGTCTGGATTGCAAGCAGGCTGGGAGACAGGTTCCAGACTCAGAGCCACCCCCACCAGAGAAAGGGACTTCTCAGGCCTCTACTAGGCTCAATGACTTATTTAAACCTTGACTAGAGCCAAAGCTTCTTCTACCTTTGGCCAACTGAGCCACTTAACAATGAAAATGTCCCCAATTGTCCTTCTGGCTCCTTCATTGTTGCTGAAGATAATGGGAGTCCTGGTCAAGGCTAGCAATTGTTGATACTATTCCTGGGCAGTTTTGTGTTGCTTTTTTTGGCCATTTTCAGTACTTCCATGTATATTTTTAAGTATGAGTTTAAAGAGAGATCACTTGAGGCTAAATGATTTCAGGTCCCAGCGATCCTCATTCTCTGAATTCCCATAACCAAACCCGAGGCCCTGGAGCATCATAGGTTCTTAGTAAGCAAGTTTTCACTAAAATATCTGGGACCAGAGCTGACCTGGAACCAGGCTAGAATAGCCCAAGGCAAGGGTGTTTGAAACATATAGGTCCCAAGCATAGAAAAGCAATACAGAGCCACCATGTGTGAGAAGCATAGACTGTAGGCAAGCAAGCTGGCCAGGCAAGAATTTGCCTGGGGAGAACTTCTGTAGCAGATATTCCAGCTCTGTATGAGTGGCACGTGTATATGGGCATTAGAAAGGGCTGGGATTCCCTTGTAGTCTCAGTATGTCTTCCACGGACCGTGTGCTGTGAAGTTGGTCCCTAGCATGGCAGTATTTACAAGTAGTGTGTGCATTAAGAGGTAGTGCCCTTGGGAGGAAGTGATAAGGTTCTCATGAGACCCTGACTTGTTTTTAAGAGAGGTTGTTATGAAAGAGCATGACCGACTCTCCCTGGTTACTCTCCAGCTTCTTGTCTCACCATGTGACTCTCACACACTATAATGATGTCATCAACTGCAATGTCTCACCAGAACTGAGCAGAGGCTGATGAAGAGCCATGCCCTCTGAACCTTCTGAACTGTGAGCTAAATGACGTTCTTTCTTATTTGGTTGATTGGTTGGTTGGTTGGTTGGTTGGTTGGTTGGTTGGTTTGGTTTGGTTTGGTTTTTGGTTAGTTTTGGTTTTCAAGACAAGGTTTTTCTGTGTAACCCTGGCTGTCCTGGAACTCACTCTGTAGACCAGGCTGGCTTTGAACTCAGAAATCCACCTGCCTCTGCCTGCTGAGCAGTGGGATTAAAGGTATGCACCACCTAGCCAACCCCCTTTTCTTTATAAAGAACCATGCCTTGGATTCATCGTTACAGCAATAGAAAACTGGATGGCTCAGGGAAGTTGGGTCTTCCTTCAGGTCCTCCCTGAAGATAAAGGCTGATGGGAACTCAGCAGAGAGAACCACTTGTGTTGATAAGCTTGGGGGCTATAGCATAGGAAAGCTGAGTTTAATAGCCAATCCCATGGCTTCTCAGAATATTACCTCCATACATGAGCTTCCAATTCCATGTGAATTCCTCAGTCCTGTTCCTGGGTAAACAGTAGGCCTTGCCTCTAAGCAATTGTAGTTACGGTTGCTGTTCTTAGTTCCACATGTGACAAGTCTCTAAGGCTGCTTTACCTTCCACCTTGAAACTTTCAGGCTAAGATCATGGAAACTGAGCTGTCTCTTCTCTGTGCATAAGGCAGGTCTGGTAGTTTAAATAAAAAATAAATGGTCCCTATAGGTCTATAATGTCCATAGGGAGTGGCACTATTAGGAGGTGTGACCTTGTTGGAGGAAGTGTGTCACTGAAGACAGGTTTTGAGATCTCAGAAGCTCAAGCCAGGCCTAGTGTGTCTCAGTCTCTTCCTGCTGCCTGCTGATCCAGAAATAGAACTCTTGGCTTCTCCAGCACCATGTCTGCCTGCACGTTGCCATGCTTCCTGCTATGAGGATAATAGACCGAACCTCTAAACTGTAAGCCAGCCTCGATTAAATGATTTCTTTTTTATAAGAGTTGCTGTAGTCATGTGTCTCTTCACAGCAATAAAACCCAAACTAAAACAGGCTTAACCTAAGCCAAACTAAGCAGGGCTTCTAGATGTCCAAGTTCTGTAGTGCAACTCACAGAGCATGCACACACTTGATGAGAGCCAAGGGCTAGCTGTGACCAAGCTAGACGGAAATAGAGTAGAGGCGGACTGACCCAGGGAAGGACTAGAAGCAGGGTTCTCATTTCCCCTGCCCAGTCATGGGGGAAAACTATCAAGGAGAAAGAAGTCTAAAAGAGCCAGCAGCCATCTACTTGTGTGATGGAGAAGAGTCTTGCTTCAGGCAGTCGCCCCACCCCCACATGAATATGCTTCCTTATCCTTCCCCACTTCACCTGGAGAATAAGCCATTCCCAAGCAACTGCTGTACATTCTGTTCCTAAGAACTCTAGAAAACATGATCACACAGGACAGTTACCACTCTGGATGTAAGCACTGGCCACACCCATTCATGACCACCACTGTGTCTGGCTCTTCCCCAAGCTTCCAGACCTCCACTATCCCACCTCTTGTAGCAACCCAGAAGGACTGGTCCATACATGCTTCCATGAAAAACTAATTCTTGAGACACGGTGCTGCTTGTCCATTTGTGCTGTCCCCATTCCCACACCACGTCAGCCCAGCCAGGTCTGCTTATCATGCACTAGTACAGCCAGGTGAATCTATCAGATTGCCACCTCATCAACATTCCCCAAACCTGCAGATTTAGCCCCAGACCCACATCCAGTGGCCCAGCCTAGTCTAGACAGCTCTGCTTGCACCTCCCATAGCCTACCAGCCTTTTGCATGTCACATCCAACCACTCAGCTCAACTGGGGCCTATACATCTTGTGGCAGGGTCTGGCCAGGTGAGTCAACCTGATTCTCCCCTCCAAGAACACTCCCTGACTCCCATATCTGCCCAAACATTTCCAGGCTGGGACCAGGATACATATCCCGTGTGCCAATCCAGTCCCCTGTGCCTACCTGACTTCATCCTACCTTAGCCCAACCCAGCCTAAATATGTTGTGCTCTGTCCACATCAGGCAAAAAAACTAACAAAATAAGTCTACATATCCAGCTCTCATAAACAATATACAATGTAATAGATCAAGGCAGTAACTCCATCCCAAAATCCACAGCCCTAAAGAAATGTTTTCCAATGAGAATTACCTAGGAAACCAGAACACAAATTTTTAAAAGGCAATTATAAACCTATAAAAGAATTCTCAGCTGTAGTTCCTAATTCCAAATCTTCAGATGTGAGTGTCTAACCTGGCGTAACTCAGAAACTAGAAAAATAAAAAGATCATGGTGGAGGAAGAGCAATAGAGAGAGGAATGGAGCTGTCAATGCTTTCCCCAAGAGCCAGAGACTAACAAAACCCCCAATATCAGGCATGAAAAGCCCCCTCCTGAGTTGTTAGTCAGAAGAATCTAAGAAACTCCCAAATCATTATAGACTATTGCTGTTTCTTTCCGTTGCCTTCCAGAGGCTAAAGGTAAGTCTCCATTACTGTGTGCGCCATGTACTTTGGACATAGGACCTGGAGAAACCAAGCACAACCTTATCAGAATGTGTACCAGAAGGTGCCACGCTAGGTTCCAAGAGAGAGAAGCAACCTACAAGGCTATGATGCCTATGAACCAAAATAATGACCAGCATGGCATAACCCTAAGGGTGCACCAGTGGCACACCTATCTTAGCAGTAACCAATAGCTCTCTAATTGGGCTTATGGTCCACTTAACAAAAGAGAAAGTCTGCCTGGCACAGAAAACCTAGCACACTATGGGGACTAATGTAATTGTGGATCTTATAGAAGAGTCTACAACTACCACTTTACTAAACCAACCTAATCCCTAACTACATTCTAAATATTTACCTTTTTTCCCACAAGTAAGTATAACTCTCACCCTTCAACAAAGAAACTTTTCTTCGCAATAGAGACCATTTCAGAAAACCATAACCAATCAAAATTCATAAAATGAATAATAGTATAGTACGTAGCTCCAGCTAGTCCATCTACAGCACAACTTCTGCACCTGAGGCTCACAGGACATCTCAGAAGGAAAAATAGTAAAGCTATAATAGCCAGAGAAACAGGATGTGTGTGTGTGTGTGTGTGTGTGTGTGTGTGTGTGTGTGTGTGTGTGTGTGTCAGAGAGAGAGAGAGAGAGAATAACAAAGAAAAAGAGGACAGAGGCCATGGATTTGAATCTGAGAGAGGAAATGCAGAAAAGTATGATTACATTTTAATTTCAAAAATAAAAACTTATTCTTTTCTGACTTGTTTTATGAGACAGGATCTCACATAGCCCAAGTGACATAGGACTTGTTATGACACAGGATAAACTTGAACTTCTACCTGGCCTCTCAAATGCTGGGACTGCAGGTATGCACTACCACACATGGGTAAAATAGTTCCTTATTGGGATATTCCCAATAAGCTGTTCTCTAGTACGTTCCACATGGCACTGAAAAGATGCTAAACATCATGCCTCTACCATAGAAAGAGACCTCTAAAACACCAAAGCCCAGACTCCCAAGAACTTCTTTAGCAAAGCAGAGGCTGAAACCTCTTGGAAGGCGACAATATGGGCAGGTAGGGAGAGAAGAGAAGCTCAACAAACACCCCACTCTCCTTCCTGCCACCCATGTGCTAGCAACACACAACCACATCAGGAAAACATAAATACATCAAGTACCAGTACTGAGAAAGCTCCAAGGCAGAGGTCACACCCATGTTAGAAGAAAGGAAAATGACCCCCACTTGACATTTCTAAGTCACCGGGCCCTACCTCTTAAATGTCCTAACACAATGATAAATTTGATTCATCTTGAAGACAGCACTGTGATACTGCTATGGTCAATCCAGCCAAGACAGCTAGCTACTTTGTGACTACTGAGATGGTACCCACATCCCTGTGAAGAGGCTGGACAAGGGGATGATGATGCAGGTCTGCATGGGACAAAGTGGGATGTAGAGAGGGGTTATCACCACTGCCAATGATGATATGGAACTTAATCTCATAGATTATTGGTCTCTGGAACTTTTCCTAGCTTTTAATCAAACCAAGGTTGGCCTTGAATGACTAAAACCATGAAAAAGAAGAATCTCAGCTAGGAGGGCAACCGTAACACTAATGCCAGAGACATCAGGCACTTCCCTTTGTTCAGCTTCTGGAACTTACACACCGCAGTTCTGAGAGTGACTGGAGGACTTGAATGGCATGCATGCTCTCCACCCATGTGATCCTGTCCCTATAAACATGGCCTGGGAATGAGCTTAAACATTTTTGTAAGAAAGATGAGGTACTGACTGGTTTTGTGTGTCAACTTGACACAAGCTGGAGTTATCATAGAGAAAGGAGCTTCAGTTGAGGAAATGCCTTCATGAAATCCAGCTCTAAGGCATTTTCTCAATTAGTGATCAAGGGTGGGAGGGCCCATTATGGGTGGTGCCATCCCTGGGCTGATAGTCTTGGGTTCTATAAGAAAGCAAGCTGAGCAAGCCAGGGGAAGCAAGCCAGTAAGTGACATCCCTTCATGGCCTCTGCATCAGCTCCTGCTTCCTGACCTGCTTGAGTTCTAGTTCTGACTTGCTTTGGTGATGAACAGCAGTGTGGAAGTGTAAGGTGAATAAACCCTTTCCTCCGCAACTTGCTTCTTGGTAATAATGTTTGTGTAGGAATAGAAACCCTGATTAAGACCGATGAGGAAGGCAGAAAGCAAGGCTTTGGAAGTGTAGTGGTATTGAAGTTATCACTCAACTGTTGGTCCCCAGAGCTATGGAAATCTGCAGGGGGGGGGCACTCTTTTCCTTAAGAGACATACATAGAACAAAGCAATCTGACTCTAAACTTTGCACTGGTCGAAGCAGAACAGTATGCTACTCAAAATTCCTCTCTGCTTGCACAGAAAGAACTTCCTGCCTGGGCCACAGAGGCTAAAATCAGTGTCCTGAGGGATACTGTGAAACAAGGGGGTGGCTGTGCCAGGACACAGAGGGGGCCATGCCCTCCACTCACTCACGGTTAAGGAACTTTGCTGCCCATGGATGGTTGAGCACAGGACATTACTACAATTCCCAGCAGGCCTCAGAGCTCACAGGCCAGGTGCTGGGGACTTAACTCTACAGTCAGAAGGGCTGCTATATGGGACAGCAACCTCCACTTTCTGATGGAGGGGCAATGATGGTCTCTGCTTTCTTTCATCTACAAAATACATGCACACAATTTATGCACACACCTGCACACACACAGCTTAGCAAGACTGCTGCAACTAGGCAGGAGTACCATGTGTTTATCTGGATCACTGAGTAGACATGAAACAGCAGACAGAACTCCAGATCCGCACCTGACCCTGGGTCCCCTCATAACCTGCCTCTCTCAGTCAGGGCTTTGAGCTTCCTCTCAGGGCCTGTGTGCATCCACACACACAAATAGCCCCATGCCTGCCCATCGGGACCTTGTGAGCCCATTTGCAGGATGATTAAAAGGCAAAGGGAAAGATGACATGTGAATAGCAGAGAAAATGGAGCCTTGTTTACTTTTACAAAGGAAAATTTTTGCCAGTACCTCCAAGCCCCCATTTCCCTGAAGAATTCTTTCTACAAATAGTCTGTGATGAACTCCCAGTGGTTCTCTCACAAGGCTTTCCAAATGCTTTAAAGAAAACAGTGAAGCACGCTCCAAAAGAGCGTTCCAGCAGGACACTGGGCCAAACCGCCTTCTGCTGGATTTTGGGAGGGAACAAACGGGTAGGAAGGACGGCAGCTGGTAGCTTCCAAGTAATATTAAGTGAAGAAGCATGGTCCTTCCTCTCTTCAAGACGTGTCATAGACTAATCTAGGCAAACACAAATTCAACATTTGCCCTTCCCTAGTGCATCTGTACCTAGGCACACAAGAACACAAGCAGATCTGTGCATGACCGCATCCCACACACAGTGTTCCCGTGACATGCCCAAAGACACCGAAGACAACATGGAGCAAGCACACTCATGCTTCTCCATGGCTTGCATTGTGTCAGCTTCCTGTCTTGCCGTGGAAGTATAGGTCCAGACTCTCAACCACCTCTCACAGAGACCTACTGTCTAGCTTGAAACAGAGAGGTAATAGTGTCTCAGCCTCTGACTCCACAGGAAGAGAGGCCACCTTGTGGGTCCCCTCTCTTCCCACCTGCTCTGAAAACTCTCAGGAGTCCATGGGGCATATGCCCTAGGGGGTCCCATTCCTAAAAAGCATAAATCATTAAATGCCCTTGGGCAGCCTGCAGAAACCAAGCCTGACAAAATGGAGAAAGCAGCCATTGTTCTGGCATCTCGGATATGCCTCCTTAGGGATCCTTCCTTAGGGGCAAGCCGCTTGAGACAGCCGCGGCCTCTGACACCCAGCCTCTCCTTTTCATCTCATAGACACCTCTACTACAAAGATGGTCAACGTACTTAAAAAAAAAAAAAAAAAAAAAAAAAAGTCTAAGCAAGAAACTAAGAGGAGACAAGAAGAGAAAGGACCAGTTCTAAAACTTGTGTTTTCTGAGAGGAAAATACTGACGCAGTAGAAAATTACCTGTTAGAAAAGAAAACTATTTTTAGTCATACCTTAAAGAAAAACGCATTATTATGCCATGTGTGAAGGTACATGCCAATGATCTCAATGGCTAGAAGGCTGAGGTAGGAGAATCCTGAATTCCAGACCATCAGGGTTACCTAGTGAGACTATCTCAATAAATAAATAAATAAATAAATCCAAAAATAAACTAAAACTTGGATATGTGGCTTTGGAAAATAAATTACTTTGCATAGAACGTAATTCCAATTGTCATTCTCTGTCCCATGTTCCCTCTCTATCACATAAGAAGGGAAACCTGTGTCTCCTGTGGCCTCCCCAGAGAGTTATCAGCCTTCACAAGGGAAAGGCAGAGCAAAGACACTGAGCAGGACAGAGGTGGTGGTGACAGCTGGAATCCTTGCAGCCAGTCATTTGTCCTTACCATTGCTTAATGCAGACATAACCAAGTACAGAAACTAAGGCTATTCATTCAAGTGTTAATGCTACATCTCTTCACTGGAAAATCAGGGATTTGGGGGCAGGAGAAAGTTCTTTTGACAGGAGAAAGAATGGGGTACAAGTGAAAGGGCAGATGGGAGAAGTGGGGCCATCTCCCAAGAGTCCACCGTGCTTGTGCCACATTGTAGCACGACTCTGGTAGAAACAGCACTAGGCCTTGCAGAGGTTGGCTCACACCCTCGAGGAGAGCCTGCCTCCTGGCTGTGCTATGACACAGAGCCTGCAGAGGTGGCTCTGTTGCCATCAGGAAGACATGAGCAGGCAAGGCAGAGCTGCCTCCCGCCAACACACTCATCCTTCTCTATTTAAGGATGTGGTACTTAATATGGTCTATATCTCCAAAGATGCATCTCCAAGTAATAGAAAAATGAAATGAAGATATGCACTCCATAATGCAGAATGAGCATGGAGCTTTTCAAGTATGTTTATCCTAGATGCTTAAATCCCAAATAAATCGAAGCAAAAGCTAACCTTACAAATTCAATGTGTTCCTTTTCTCAAGATATTCACCATTAAACCTTAGGAAACCCTCCTGTGTTGTTACAAGTGGAAGGAGTGGGGATAAATGGTCTTAGTTTTCCTTGGGAAATATTTGCTGGATTTTAGGAAAGTACACTGAGCTCCTTTCAATTACAGAGAATAACCCAATGAGACAGGAATCAATTTTCTTCAAAGCTGGAAAGACCAACCTGAGACTATAAAGCCACCAGCAGAAAGCATGGGGCAAATACTTCAAGATGTTGGTTTGGGAACGGATTTTCTGGTTAAAACCCCAAAACAAACGTGGGCAGATGGTGTCAGACACGCTAAGGAGCTGCTGCACTGCAAAGGAATCAGTCGGGCAGCAGAGAAGAGAGGACCCATGGGCTTCAGAAAAACACTCACTGCATCAAGGTTAGCAGCCAGGAGAGAGAGCTGGAGGTGTGACTGGGGGAAGAGCACTTGCTAACATGGGCAAAGCCTTGGGTCTGATATCAGCCACTCCAAGAAAAGAAAGAGAAGAAATATAAAAGGAACTTTAAAACTAGTGGGAAAAAAAAACCTAGTGCAATAACTAGATACTTGTGAGAGAAGAAATTCAAGTAGTTGATTTATGAAAAATGTTCAGTTATGTCAGGGAAGTCCACATCAAATGGCTGGCAAGCAGCTATCTAACTGGAGTAGGATGGCTATTATCAAAAAGACAATATGAGAGGTAGCCATGGGGTCTCAACCACAAAGAGTGTCACCTGAACCATGGAGGAGCCCTGCAGCCTGGACAGCAGCACCAGGGGGAGTCGGAGGGCATGGCAGCTGTGCAGCTCACTGGGGTGCAGCTATAACTCCAGCATCACAGAGAAATAATGCCATCTCAAACTTTATCCCAGATTTTCTGTTGCAAAGGAACTGACCCAGACACAAGCAAGCCTCTGACTGGAAGCCAGCAATTAAACTCATGCGTAAGAGGCAGTGGGATTAACATCATTTACCATGTGTGGTATGAACCTAGGGATTTCAAACTCATCTGCCAGTTAAGAAAGGACAATGGCACCCTCCTACTGGCAGGAGTCTCCGGCCTGTTGACACTGTGACAAGCAAGGTTATCTAGGAATGAGCTTGGCTAATTAACGGCTATCCTAGGAAGTGTGCACCCCTTGGGCCACAGATTGGACACAATACAACTAGACTGTGGGGTGAAGATTTCATTAAAGGATAGAGGCTGTATGAGAAACAGATGAACCCTAAAAACAGACACCTACAGCTCAGAGAGGAGGAAGGGGTCAAGGGTCAGCAGGATCCGAAGCGTCAGGATTCAAGAATTTAGGTATGGAGCACAGTAGTTTTGCCACCAGAGAGTACAGCACCATGCTGCGTTATCCAACAAACATCCTTGTAGACAACTATCATCTCCACCAGTTCAGCTGGCATTGTTCAGTAACAACACTGGAGCTGTTCAATAAAAAGTCCTCTCCTCTCAGGAAATTCATGACAGTGCCCTCTGCCTGGGAAATCAGAGCAATGACAGCTGAGAAACTACTGGGTTTGTATCAACCGGACCCAGTGAGGAGATCAAGTCTGTGGTGCAAAGGAGCGTCAGGAAAAACTACCACAATAATGGCTGCTTCAGCTAAAGTCAGATGCTCAAGAAGCCCCATCAGCTCTGCTGTGCAACCGTAAGCTCAGGCTAATGAGACCCATGGCCTCTGAGGAACTCCTTACACAGGAAAGGCATCTATGACTGATGATGATGTGGTCGGCAGGGCCATGATGGTGTGAGGAAGTAAGCCATATCACATCCAGACCTTGGGCCCTGGGGACCCTGCAGCCACAGCTAGAATGAAGGTCTGCTTCATTCTACTTCTCAGTGAATGGACTTAAAATATTTCTCATAAATAAATAAATAAATAAATAAATAAATAAATAATCTTGGGCTATCTCATTCTAACTGACTGACAGACAAATGTCAGCAAAATGGGCCAGCCAGACCCTGATGTGTTCTACCATGAGGTCCCAGGACCACATTTATATGCAAGTAAGTGATTTGGATTTACAAAGCTTTTCTCCTTCCATACAGATTCCTTCAGTATTTGAGTGTGACAGAATTGGGTCTCACAGGCCCAGATGGAAGAGTAGGGAAGAGAGAAGAAAGGAGAGAGGGAGGAGAGAGGGAGAGAGAGAGAGAGAGAGAGAGAGAGAGAGAGAGAGAGAGACTATTTGTCCTTCTCAACCATTGTTTTCTTACATTGAAGGAAGTCACTGAAACTAGCCTCTAACTAAAACTAGTGGCATGCTAAAATGTGTTTTTTAGTGTGTTAAGTTGTTACACACTTCATACTTTCCTGTGCACCTGTTGGCCTAACTACTCAGCAGACTGAGGCAGAAAGACCACTGAAGCTTGAGTGTTTGAGGCCAAACTGGACAGAGAGGTGAGACAACATCTCAAAGGGGGGGGGGAAAGAGTACTTTCAAGAAATTAGCATGAAACTATTTGATAAAAACTCTAGATTTCTCTGTGGTTCAAATTACATTAGTATCCACAGGAATGTGGCTTGCAAATCTTCATTTCCCCAAACAGGAAGTGTTCAGTGCTTAAAAGCCACTGAAGCAACCCGATGTGGTGACACATGCCTTTAATCCCAGCCCTGAGGAGGCTGAGGCAAGGTAGATCTCTGTGAGTTTAAGGCCAGCCCGGTCTACAGAGTGAGTTCTGAGACAGCCAGGCTACACAGAAACCCTGTATTGAAAAATAAAAAACAACAAAATGAAGCCACTGGAACATGACTTTCACATTGACTTGTGAGTCGACATGCTTCAGTTGTGGCATTGGGGGGAAAATGAGAGATACAGTACATGATACAGCGAGCCCAGAATCCAGAAGGGAAGCAAATGCACCTTTAAAATGGCATGAATTTCAAAGCAGTGTGGCCATTTTTAGTGCACACAACGGAGGTGCTCACTGTTTGCTGAGCACAGACCCGAAGGGCTACCTAGTTACCGAAGCTTTGGGCTGTGCGACTACAAACTGCTGACTAGCCATTTGGGTAGACCTGTAATACTGGTTTATAAATAAAACCAGTCTCTAATGAAAACCTCGAAGCCAGAAGATGCTAAAACGGCATTGCTACATGGAGTCATGTGGAAGCTGGTTTAATCACTTCATCTGAATAATGAGTCTGAGGGGTGGAATGACCATGTGGCCTGTCCAAAGTCATAAAGCTTGTTGGGTAAGAACTTGGGCCAAATGCCGTTTCCTGCCTTCCAGCCATATGTTCAGCCTTCTGCAGCAGATGGCCATGGAGCCAATACCCCTGACTATGGGTACTCACGAAATGAAGGAGGCTCTACATGCCCATGAAGATGAGAGAATAGAGTTTCAATTAAATCCAGTCTTGAGTCATTAAATGATAAAATAAAAACTGTAGGTATTACACATAGTTTCATAATTTTCCTGCTTCAAAAGGTAAAAACCTTGTCTCACAATCACTTCATGGCTACTCTATTCCCTAAAAAATGAAGCAATCTAGATGTCCATCAACAGATGGATGGATAAGAAAAAATGTGGTCCATGTGCACATTGGAATATTACTTGGCTGTGAAGAAAAAAATGAAATTTGCAGGTAAATGAATGGAACTGGAAGAAATTACAAGGGTCGAGTTTTTAACTGGGCCCAGAAAACAAAGGCCACATGTTCCCTTTCATGCAGATCTCAACTTCAAAACTCTGTTCTATATGTTTAATCTGAAGCCAGAAACCTAGAGAGGGGCCTTCAGGGCGGGGGTGCATTAAGGGCTGGGGAGAGCCGATTATAGGCCAATGAGAAGTACAGAGGAGGAACGGAAGAGCAGAAAGAACCAGGAAGATGCAGAGTAGTATGGAGAGAATCAGGGCGGGACTGAAACGCCATGTGGAAGCCTTCACTGTCACCACTCAAAATATGTGCCTGAAGGGCCCGGTGGTGGCACACTCCTTTAATCCCAGCACTCAGGGTACAGAGACATTTGAGGACAGCCTGGTCTACAGAGCAAGTTCCAGGACAGCCAGGGCTACACAGAGAAACTTTGTCTTAGAAAAAAAACGTAGTTGAAGAGACACTGAAACAAACACACAATGAAAGGAAAGGAGGAATCGTAGGGCTTAAGAGAAGAGAGAGTGGGGTGAAAGAGTAAAGAGGTAGGAGGTGGGTTATCCAACTGAGGACCATGTAAAGATCTGTGGAGGCCCACTCGTTAGTGAGTTATAGTCCAGAATGGGGGGACCACATTGCTCCCAAAAGACACGGGTTATCAAATGAAAATGCCAATACAGAGCCTGGGGGACCTCCCTAAATAATTGTTTAGGAAAGTCCCGATGGCCTCCAAACAACACAAGCTATTGCCATTGTCCTGGGTTAATCCCTGTAACTACTTAAGACCCTATTGCTAGGGCAGGAGAGATGGCTCAGCAGTTAAGAGCACTCGCTGCTCTTACAGAGGATCTGAGTTCAATTCCCAGCCTCTACATTGGGGGCTAACAACTACCTGTTAACTCCTGTTCCAAAGGATTCAATACCCTCTTCTGGCTTTTGTGAGCATTGCATATGTGTAGCTCACATAAAGGAACACAAATCAACATATATGAATAAAAGTAATTAATTAATTAATTTGATTGCTTTCTTTAATGTAAAGGATAGAGAGATGATTCTGTGCTTAAAAGCACATGTTGGGGCTGGAGAGATGGCTCAGCGGTTAAGAGCACGGAATGCTCTTCCAGAGGTCCTGAGTTCAATTCCCAGCAACCACATGGTGGCTCACAACCATCTGCAATGAGATCGGATGCCCTCCTCTGGTGTGTCTGAAGACAGCTACAGCGTACTCATATACAAAAAAAAAAAAAAAAAAAAAAAAAAAAAAAAAAAAGCACATGTTGATCTTCCGGAGGATATGAGTTCAAACCCCAGCACCTCATATGAAGAGTTTATTTCCAGGGGCCCCAGTACCACCTCTGCTGACCTCTGCTGGCACCAGACATGCACATGGTACACAGACACACATGTAGGCACCCATACACATGAAATCATTTTTTAAATAAAATAAGTATCTCAAATTAATTTTCAAAGACTGCATTGCTGAATTCACCATATACTTTGGCCTCAGAACCTGGAGAAATCAGTCAAGCTGAGCAGAAAACATACTCTCTGCTGGCCAGCTCTCAGTGCCAGAGGGTGCTATCCAAGCTGCTGAGAGAGAAAAGACGTAAACAATCCTACCCAAAACTAGACCCTGTATGCTGCAATGCAAGCATGCCAGGCAAGGTGTGTTCAGTAGAAGCATTGGTTCAGTAGAAGCATGGTTGCTGTGGGGTAATTAACACAGACGTAAATTGGATGGGATTTTTTTTTTTTTTTTTTTTTTTTTTTTTTTGGTTTTTTTCGAGACAGGGTTTCTCTGTGTAGCCCTGGCTGTACTGGAACTCACTCTGTAGACCAGGCTGGCCTCGAACTCAGAAATCTGCCTGCCTCTGCCTCCCAAGTGCTAGGATTAAAGGCGTGCGCCACCACCGCCCGGCTGGATGGGATTTTAAGGTCTGTATTTTCAGGAGGGAATTCCACACTTGGTACTGTGATCCTGGTCAAAAGCCTGTGCCTAGGGAAGTTAAAGCCGTCTTAGTTACCTATGCTGTGATAAGACACCATGACCAATGAGACTTACAAGATAAAGTGTTTAATGGTGTTTATGATTTCAGAGAGTTACAGTGTATGACAGCAGGGAAAAGGCATGGAGGTTGGAACAGCTGGGAGCACACATCTTGACCCACAAGTAGGAGGCAGAGAGAGAAAGCCCTAGGAATCTCGGTCCTTTGAAACCTCAAAGCCCATCCCAATCAATGATTCCTCCTCCAGCAAGGCCACACCATCTAATCCTTTCCAAACAGTTCCACCACTGAAGACTGTCTGCTCAGGGTTTTATTGCTGTAAAGAGGCACCATGACCATGGCAACTGTTATAAAGGAAAGCATTTAACTGGGACTGGCTTACTGTTTCAGAAGCTTAGTTATGATCACGGTGGAAGCATGACAGCATGCAGGCAGACATGGTGCTGGAGGAACTGAGAGTTCTACATCCAGATTGGCAGGCAGCAGGAAGGGAGCTTGAGCTTCCAGAACCACAAAGGCCACCCTTTAGTGACACACTTCCTCCAACAAGGCCACACCTCCTGACAGTGTCATTCCTTATGAACCTGTGGGGGCGTTTTTTTATTCAAACTACCACGAGGACCAAGTATTCAGACACACGAACCTACGGAGGCCATTCTTGTTCAAGCTGCCACATGGGCCTTAGGGTAGATCTGCTATTATTATTTTGCTAAATGGTCCTGACATCAAAATGCCTTCGAAATTTTTATGCTTATACCCATGGACCTGAACTACGTCCAAGAAGTTTCTTTTTGCAGTGGGCAGCGTTCAGTGGGAAGATGGGTAGCTGGTCAAAGTTCAGACTGAGACTTACCCTAACCTGCCACCAAGGCTCAGGGAAGACTTCAAGAAAGGAAGTGGGAAGACTGCAAGAACCAGAGAGCGGGAGGAGGACTGTGAGATGCTGTCCAACATCCAGGTGTGACGTGGACTGAGCTGAGACTGAAAGAAAAGGTCAGAGGTCGCAGGGATAGAAGCTGTGAGGATTCTCTCACAAAGCGGAGGCAAGGCTGGGGCAGGGGAACAGAGTTTGCTAAAACTGCAAGGTGGGGGTTAGAAACTGGAAGTTAACAACAGTTATCAGTGTTGACATGAATAGAGGGAAGAGACCAAATGTCCCCTAAGAATTTTGTTCTAGGGAAAATTCCATCAGCTGTAGCAAATTAGAACTTGAGGACTCTGTTATGACTTTCCTACACTCAGCTAAAGAACTGCTGGTTCACACTGCAGAGCAGAATGCTGCCGTGGTCCCACAGACATGACAAGTGTGGTGTGTGAGTTACTCTGCTACATACACAGGGTGTAGAGAGCCAGGAGTACTGCCTCAAGCCACTGTTGCCTCTGCTCCCAAGTGACCTAACTTGTCCTTAAGGCAAACCCTTCACAAGTCTAGATTCCTGCCTGGAGTTTGGTCACAAGGAGCCCTTCACACATTTCCTGTTGCATTGACACCCCCAGAATCCCATCTTTTTGGGTTAGCCATGGCATGTCCTTATTATTTCTTCACAGTGATCATCCTGCTGAAACTTCCTTACCATTGGACACTGTTAATGAACCATCAAGTGTGTAAAAGATAAAATCCAGGGAGGGCTGAAAGACCAGCCAGGGGGTCAGCAAGAGAAAAAGATGGAGGGCTTGTCTGGGTACCAGGACGGTAGATTCCAGAGTCCATCGTGAGGGTGGAGTGTACACTGCCCTGCTTCCAGATCCTTCGCTTATCACCAAAGGGCTGGCTGGAATTCATATTTGCCAATCTAGAAGCAAAAAGCAGCAGTTAGTGGGGAGAGAGGGTCTCCAGAGAATTAAAACTTAAGTAGTCCATGATTAGGAAACTGAAGCAGGAAGGATGAACTTGAAGAAGCACACAAGAGGGGGAAAAATCCAGGAGAAACCATGGAGCCCATGCTCTGTGTTCCAGTGTGCCTTCTGCCACTACGACAAACACCATGATTAAAAGCAACTTGGTCGGGGGAAGGGTTTATTTCATCTTACAGCTAATAGTCCATTATGAAGGGAACCAGGGAATCGGGGTAGAAAGAGAAGCAGAGACCAAAAAGAAACACTGACTACTGACTTATCCCTGTGCCTTGCTCAGTTCCCTTATATGACCCTTATACAACCCAGGATCTCCTTCCCAGTGATGGTGTTACCCACAGTGAGCTGGGCCCTCCACATCAATCATTAATCAAGAAAATGACCTGCAGACTTGCCTACTGATGGCCAATCTGATGGAGGCATTTTCTCAGTTGAGGTTCCCTCTTCCCAGATAACTCTAACTTGTATCAAGTTGACACAGAACCTAATCAGAGCACTCTGCATCCCCAGCACCCGGCCTCCCTGTTAGAATGTGACACAATTCCCCAAGAGAGACCTAGGTCTCAATGCTGCTACACCATTCATAAAGGCAGAGGGCTGTAGCTGCCAGGAATTCTCCCCTCATAGAAAACTATTTATTCAATCTGTTCAGGCCAACTGTCAGGTGATCTAGGATGATGGTTAAAAGTGCTTCCACTTATAACACCAGCAAGTCTGATAACATCACCTAACTTGTTAGTGGCACAGGTCAACATCCATAGAGGCCATTCATTGAATATAACTTTCATCTTAATAAACATGGTGTTTTAGGGTTTCCATCACTGTGAAGAGACACCATGACCAAGGCAACTCTTATAAAGGAAATGTTTAATTGGGGCTGGCTTAAACTTTCAGAGTTTCAGTCCATTATTATCATGGCAGGAAGCATGACAGCATGCAGGCAAGCATAGCCCAGGAGGAGCTGAGAGTTCTGCATCTTGTCCCAAAGGCAAAACAGGAGGAAGACTGCTGTCTCCCAAGCAGCTAGGAAAAGGGTCTCAAAGCCCACCCTCTCAGTGACACACTTCCTCCAACAGGGCCACACCTCCTAATAGTGCCACTTCCTGGGCCTGGGCCAAGCGTATTCAAACCACCACACATATTTTGGGATAAATGCATATTTTCCTAGACACTAAGACACTCTGCAGTCATCCAGGAGGGTGTAACCTCTATTGTTCAGACACTTACTAGCTATAGCTATGTACATTTGTGAGAGGTGAGAGGACATCAAGCACACAGGCTAGTCTACCCAGCCCAGGTAGTACCAAGAGCCATCATCCAAGAAGGGACACAGGTATGAATGGGGCTAGCAGGTGAAGATTTTCTGGGCAGAGAAGAGCAAGGAACTAATGGGCTTTTGTGCCAAGGACAAGAGCTCAAAGGATTAAACCAGGGAATTAGCAATATAAATAAAAACTCATTAAGGACTGTGAATCCCAAAGGCCTTCCATGATGAGGGCTCAGAGCAAAGGCATACCTCGGGAAGTAGTGTCAGTGAGCCTACCAACAGAACAAAGGAACAGGCATCAAGGGAGGAAATAGTCTCTGTCCTGGCTCTACTGTGCAGCTCGCTGAGCTCCTTGCCATTAGGGGACAGAGTCTGCATGGAAGTTCCTGAGTGTGCGTGACTCAGAAGAGCATCCGTGCAGAGAGCTATGCAGAGCAGAGAATGAAAATGTGTGAGAGCTGTGTGCCATGAAGAAAGATCTGTTTGCTGGGGCTGATGAGGAAGACGTGAAAAACCTACAAACAGGGAAATAAAACTCAGACCTGTGAGCACCGCAAGCATCAGATGGAGAATGGAGAACAAAGCTTATCCTGGGTGACCCCTGCTCATCTGTCACGCCTCCTCCATAGTCCCAAACACTCCGGATTAGTCACTGTCTTCTATATCTGAAAGACGAGGAAAGTGAGCATCTGAGCAAACAGGTTGGAAGTCCAAAGTCATACAGCTATCCCTGGTGGGGCTGCCATTGAGACTGACCCTCAAACACAGGCTGTGTGTGTCAGCATCATGATTGCCACAGAAGAACAAACATCACACCTCCAGAATCCAGCAAGACGTCAGATATCTGTAATGATGGAGACAGAGGTTGGCAGGAAGGAGCCAGACAGCACAGTCAGATAGAGGGGTTGGAAGGAGAGGTTTGTGGCTGCAGTTCCACTGTGAGCTTGAAGCAGGTGTCAACATAGTCTTTCTAACAAGAGTATTTGCTGCTGTTAGCATCCTAAGCCTTGCTTACCCATCACCTGCAGGGAAGGAGTTGAGGAAGAAAACATGGGGTTTGAGAAAGCAGGAGCTTGAACATAGAAAGGAATAGGTATCCATCAAGAGGTGAACCTATCAAGATTTCAGCTGGAGAGATGATCCATGGATGCGGTGGTGTCTTTGCCTCGGAGCCAAGCAAAGCAGGAAAGGGTATTCAGGGATGTTGAGCCAGAAAGATGACATCTAACACTAGGAAGACTTGAGAGCAGATGCTGAGATGGAGGAGAAGGGGAGAGTCAGGGCAAATAATAACAGGAAGATGCCAGACCAAGTCCTGTGTGCAGTAGAGCTTCAAGGCCCCATGCTGGCCATTGAAACAGCAATATAGCTCTCCTATCTTCTTGACCAGCCCTCAGCAGCAGGTGAGCAAGAAGGGAGAGCAGACGGCTCTAGTGAGTCACAGCAGGATGCTGGCAGAAGGTCAAGGGGAAGAGTGATTAGCTGAGACTGGAGTGACCTTGAGAAGACACTTATAAGAAGGAATCCATGATGCAATGTGTGTTGTCTTGGGACTTGGAAAGAAGACCTTTTGTATCACCAGGATCCTGTTTTCAATAGATCAGCTCTGGTCAAAAGGGTCCCTGATCATGCTCTCCACCCACACCTCTTTCAACACATCATAAGTAAATATTAAAGAGGCATCTTCCAAATCAGCCTCAGAAATCTGTTTCTGAGAAGAAGATGAGAAAGTAATCAAAGACTCTTGGAGAGTCTGTGAAATGTCCACATGCATAGGAAGTTCCTGGTGCCCTCACATGGCCCCGGGTCCCTGGAAACTCAGTCAAAAATACTAATAATGTCCCCCTGCCAGAACTGGGAACGCTATCCTTGGGGGACTCGGCTTCCTTGAAACCTTCTTTATTCATTATCTTCTGGAAACAACTTGGTTCTCTTATCTAAAACAGGTGTCCTGTCCCTTCCTAACCCAATAGTTACCATGTGCTATGCAGCTGGGGTGGGCTGCTCTCTACCTGGACAGGGCCACTGTGGATTTGCCACCTGATTTGTCTCTCTTACACTGGGAGACTTGGCTGCTTTCTCTGTATCCACTGAAGAAATTCCCAGAAAACTGCAGTTTGCCCAAGGCACAAATGAGCTTGAGGATGGGCAACCATGTTGGGCCAATGAGGAACAGGGATGCTAGCTGAGGCATGAGCAGCACCCCAGATATGTCCCACTGCTGTCCCAAAGTATCCAGGACCACCAAGCCAAGGAAGGTTTCAGCCCAAAATGTGGAAAGCCTGATGCAGGGTGATCTCCAACAGGCAAGAGTAAAGGACAGCTCCTTAGAGGCTCCTGAGGAAGGAGCATCTCTCTCTCTCTCTCTCTCTCTCTCTCTCTCTCTCTCTCTCTCTCTCTCTCTCTCGTAGGAGAATCTCTCTTCCAGAGACTTCTGATGGAGCATCTCTCTTCCAGAGGCTAGGATGTTAGAAAATCTGGGTACCTCATTTCTGATTCTCCTCTAGATTTACAGATGAACTCACTTCCCACCAACTGAGCCATACAAGGCATGACAGAGTAGACAGAGAAAGAGGCAAAAATGGCAATTTCAGAAGAGCTACCTGAAACCTGAGATGTGTGAAGTCCACATAGACAACAACAAAAGACACCCCTTCAAAGACAACTCAGTAACAAGGAACAGAGGAATAGAGGCCTGCTCACTGCACAGATGCTACCAAGAGGCCTGAGGAGAGTGTTCCACTAGGCCACCATTCTGAGCCTGCATCCCAGTGTGATAAAGGGAGATAATGGAGGGAGGAGGCCATTGGCTTCTCTTCCCTTCTTCTCCTCCATAACTCAGGGCTGTGCTGGAACCAGCAGAACTGATGCAGGTGGACTTCCTCTCCTAAGAAGCTCAAGCGGCCTGGTGGTGCTCATCCCCAAAACTTCCAACCTTACACACCCAATTTCCTACAAATGTGTGAGCACAAAATGTTGTCCTATACTGCAACATTCTCTCCCTCAATGAGAGCTTTATTCCACAGATGGACCAACCTCTGACCCTCACCCACGCCCACCCCCCACCTCCTCCCCAGCTTGAATGGCAGTCCTTTTATTATGCTCTTGGTAACCTGGCCTCCTCAGCGGATGCTACTGGGGGACACTAGTGGCACTTTAAACTAGTGAGTATGCACACCTTCAAGGGGGTCTAAGGCTGCTGAGAAATAACTTCTCTGAAGTCCTTGTACCTTTCAACCCCCTTTTCCACTGTCCTCGGCAACTCCCAAGGACACTGGCCTTTCTCAATCTCAAGATATGCTGAGAGCAGCATATCTTGGGCTTGGAATTATATCTTCCTTCGTATCTTCCTAAGAAAACAGAGGTGGGGGGGGTAGGTGGGAGCACATCCTCATAGAAGCATGAGAAGGGGGGATGGGATAGGAGGTTCCTGGGTGGTGGGGGGAATGGGGGTAAGGGGATAAAATCTGAAATGTAAATACAATATCCAATAAAAATAAATTTAAAAAAGAAAGAAAGAAAACAGAACAGGAGAAGTTCCCTATCTCTTCTCCCCGGCATGGAGGCCTCGGGTGAGACGGCACCTGGGGCCATCCCCTAGCCTATTCAGTCACCATGAAAGACCCTCTCTGCCTCCCACTCCCCATCCTTTACAAAACTCTCTCCATAAAGCCCAAATACAGTAGGACTTCTGCATCTTGAACAGACCCCTTATGGTCCCACAGCCCTGCACACATCAGACACACAGATCGAGGGGAAAAGCCCACACTCCCAGGACTCATGATGAAAATGCAAACAACACGATAAGCCAAAATGGTATTTTCCATTTTGATAGTAGCTAGAAACAGCTGAGTGACACTCAGGAAAACAGGAACAAGCTGCTGAATCAGAAAACAGCCCCCCAACCAATGTGAGGATGCAAGGAAGGGGGATCCTCACTTGTTGGCGTGACTGTACCAACACTCCAGTGTTGAATCAGTGTGGAGGGTTCTCAAAAAGCTAAAAGTAAATCTACATATAACCCAGCTACACCACTCCTCTGCATATTCCTAAAGGAGTCAGCATCCTGCTCTACAGATACCTGCTCAGCCCTCCATTGCTGCTCTAGTCTTAGCTAGGAAAAAAACACCCTAAATGTCCTTCAACTGATGGATGGATAATGAAACCTGGTACATAGGGACTACAGAATACTATTCAGCTGTAAAGAAAAAAAAATTCAGATAAATGGGTAAATAAGGTAGGCCAGACCCAGAAACACAAATGTCACACATTCTCGCTGATCTGTGGTTCCTAGATCCAAATCTTCAAACTTGAGTTATAAACTGTTATAAACTGGAGTAACTGCAAAAAACAGTCAAGTAAAGACCGTCAGTGTAGCATGGGGAGAGAAGAGCTACAGAGAGGAACAACAGGACATTGGGAATATAACAGGAGATATTCGGGAACAGCAGATGTGGGAAACAGCAGACATGGGTAACAGCAGACATGGGGGAACACAGATATGGGAAACAGCAGATATAGGTAACAGCAGATATGGGGGAACAGCAGATATGGGGTATTGGCAGCAGGTTTAATTGAGGAAAGAAGATAAATAACACTAAGGATGATAGAAAATGCCATGTGGAATCATACTGTTTCAAATTTACCTAAAGTTACAATCCATATGTGTGTATCTGTATATACAGTTTTAATGAAATTATGCTGCTTGGGCTGACAAAGCTCCCCCAAAAGGCTGTAGACTGTCTAACAAGATTCCAGATACCAGGCATGAGAAACCCCAAGTTGTTGGCCAGGGTCTCATAAGGGTCCAGCCCTAATGAAGAACCACAGGAGGCTCAGTCTTCTTCAGGAATGGGCCCTGACAGGTTATCCAATCACAAGAGGTCAGCCCTAAACACGTACATGTGGACAATGATAAAGAGACTCAGCAGGTTGTCTTTATAAATGTACATGTATAATATAATAGGTTGTCTTTATAAATGTACATGTATAAATACATGTGTCAGTAGTAATTAAAGCTTGAGGACATGAATTTGAAGAACACAGAAGGAGTTGGAGGGAGGAGGGGGAGTTAGAGGGAGGGGGAGATTTAGGGAAGAGTTGGAAGGAGGAGGGGGAGTGGGGGGAGTTGGAGGGAGGAGGAAGAGTTAGAGTTGGAGGGAGGAGGAGGAATTGGGTGGGAATTGGAAGGAGGGGGAGTTGGGGGAATTAGAGGAGGGGGACTTAGAGGAAGTTGGAGAGAGAGAAGAGGGAGGGAGAAGTTGGAAGGAGGAGGGGGAGTGGGGGGAGTTGGAAGGAGGAGGGGGAATTGGAGGCCTGATATAAATACAGTACTTGTGCATGAAATTCTCTAGATGAAAATTAAAAATAAATTTTTAAAAAGGAAACCAAGTAACTACAAATGCTGACAGGGACCGGATGTGAGGCCCCCTGGATGGCAGCACATGTGACCCTGGAAACCTTGACAAAAGGCTAGTGAGGTCATTGACTTCACAGATGGGTGCCTATTACTGTTGCTCTGTTACATACGTGTTATCTATTACGCCGCTTCTAGATGCCTGTGTTTGTAGCTTTTATAGTGTATCGCTTTGTCTCAGTGTTACTCAAAGAAGCTTCTCTCTACAGTAGGCAACAGTTTATGTAGGGACTCATAACCGGTCCCAAGTGCTAAGCACGGGGACCATTGAGTGCTCAACCCTAGATGGGACATCTGTATCACACCCTTTGAAGCTCAGGGACCATCATAGAAGAGGGAGCAACAAGAATGTAGGAACGAAGGTACGAGGGAGTGCTGTGACAACTGTCTTTTGGAAATGACATGGCTACCATAGTCCTAGCCATGTGGTTACCCATGCAAGACCTGGACAAGCTTGGCAGTCAACATGCCATCCTGAATAGGGAATAGATTCTTGAAGCCTGCCCCTCCTTATATAGGTATTGAAAGTTAATTGTTGCTGGGGGGAGAATTGTTCTTTTTCAGTGGTGTAGCCAGTGGTATGATGCCTCGCTACAGTAAATAACCCACCACTCATGCTTACCCAAGCTCTAATCATACTCAGGCAGCCCCACACAAAAGTGAAAGGAGCACTTCCTGGGAGGAGGGAGTTTAGTAGGAGTGGAAAGAGACACACGCAAGTAACAGGTGGATATGACCAATATGCATTATATACAGCTATGGGGCTTTCAAACATAAATAAAACTTAGAAATCAAACAACTCTGAACCCATGAACAACAACTGCATCATAGACATGAGAGTGGGGGCAACTCTGAATGGGAGACTGAGCAAAGGTGTGAAGGACATGACATCCTGGGGATGCGTCACATTGATGTGACAAGTATCTGAGACTAGATGATTTATAAAGAGCAGAAACTTAGAGAGAGACCCTGGTCACTGAGTCATCCCAGGTTGGAAAGTAGAAGGTTAAAGAGAGAGGAAGCAGGGAGAGAAGGAAAGAGGAAGAGATTGAGGTACAGTGCCAGGGAAATGTTAGTGATCCCCCAAGAAGACAGACAAGAGCCAATCAGATGCAACTCACAGCAGGGTCTTTATTCTATCCAAGCTGGCTCGGGCCCCTCCCAATGCACTGCTGTCATGCAGGACAGGACAGTTTTGGTGGTGGAGGAGTCCCGAATGTGTTTACTGGGGCAAGGCTTTATAGTAAGCAGCAAGCAGGGAGTCCATGTGCAAGCATCTAGTTGGAAAGCTACTATGGACTTTAACATAATTGGCTGGTGCTGGGAGTCATATAAACCTAATTTCTGCTCTCCTCTGCATTGGTGGTCTTTAGGCAGGGGATGGGCTTGTAACCTGGGGGTGCAGGTCGGTTGGGGGAATAACCTGGAGACGCTGGTCTTGTTGAGGATTAGCCTAGAGACTGGAGCTAGGCTCGGGTTTTGTTGGGGGCAACTTGGAAACAAATGCTAGGTACCAGCCTGTTAGTCTACCTGAGTTTAAACTTAGGTCAGGTTTTCTAAAATGGAGTCTGAACTTAAAAGATTTGGCCCCTCAGAAGAAAGGAGTGGGAAAGTTACTACCGCAATAACAGCATCCCTTACTAGGTTAGAATCTCCTAGGTGGTACTGGCTTAGTTTTGGCGGTATGAAGAGATCGTGGAGAGCAGCTGAGGCTTGGCAATGGGGGAGGCCAGGAGAGGCCATTGGTGAAAATGCAGCCAGAGTAGCAGGAGAAGCCCCAGGGTTGAAGGTCCAAGGGTCAGGGAGACGTTGAGGCTGAGTACCATGAAGAGAGCCCCAGAGAGGCTATTGGTAAGAGTGCAGCCCAGCTGCAGTAGAATGCACCAGCATTTGGAGATGCTGGTACCATGGGACAACTGACCACCAAGAACAGCAGCAGCCATGGAAAGGAACCTTCCCAGGCTTAGAAGACAAGCTGTGTGTGCTGCAGAAAGCAGAGCCAGAAAAGTGGCCCAAGCTCTTTGGAGGAACTCAGATTGTGAGTGGATGTCAGACACTGGATACTGAGTTATTTATAGTTGGAACTTGGTTTTGCTTTGATTGAGACTGTCCTGGTTCTTCCCTCCTGAGGTAAGGAAGCATTTAATTTAATTTTAATTTTGCAGAAGCTACAGCTGAGAGACTTTGAACTTTTAAAAGAAATTTTAGATTTTTAAAGGGAATGAATTTTTCATGTGTTTGACCTTATAAAGACCATGGGACTTTTAAAGTTATCTTGTTTTGCTGGGCAGTGGTGGCATATGCCTTTAATCCCAGCACTTGGGAGGCAGAGGCAGGCGGATTTCTGAGTTCCAGGCCAGCCTGGTCTACAGAGTGAGTTCCAGGACAGTCAGGACTACACAGAGAAACTCTGTCTCAAAAAACAAAAAACAAAACAAAAAAATAATAATAAAGTTATCATGTTTTAAATTGTGGTTTTAATGTTAACATGCCTGCCATCTTGGTGATAAATGAGAAAGGAAAGGTTCTAATTGAAAAGTGATGTGTGTGTATGTCGAGTTGACAAGGGGTCAGTTGTGCTGGATACTTTTTTGTCAACTTGACACAAGCTAAAGTTGTCTGAGAGGAGGACACTCCAACTAAGAAAGTACCTCATAAGACTGGGCTGGAGGCAGGCCTGTAGGGAATTTTCTTAATTAGTGATTGAGGGGGAAAGGCCCAGTCCATTGTGGGTGTTAGCATCAGGTGCATCCATGTACAGCCAGAAGCTCTTTATAGCCAGCTCTTGGACCCAGCTACGAGACACGTCATCTCTAGGCAACAGCAGGGCGCCTGCTCCCTGCCACACATCCCTTTGCACACCTGTCGCAGCCCAGTTAAAAGACCCTGACTCACAGCCTCTTCCTTCTCTTCTTCCCTCTCACCCTCTCAGAGGCCACCTCTACCAATAAAACCCCCCACGTGAGGCCTGTTGGGAGTGTGCCACATATTCCAACAGTGGGTAACACCATCCCTGGGTTTGTGGTCCTAGTTTTGTAAGAGCAGACTAAGCCAGACATTGGTGGCTCACAACTTTAATCCCAGCACTCTGGAGGCCGAGGCAGGCAGATCTTTAAGTTCAAGGCCAATCTGGTCTACAGAGTGAGTTCCAGGACAGCCAAGGTTACACTGAAAAACCCTGTCTTGGGGAGAACAAGAAAAGGGAAAAAAAAAGAAAAAGAAAAAAAAGGAAAGGAAAAAAGAAAGGAAGCAAGCAGAATGAGGAAGCCATGAGGAGCAAGCCAGTAAGCAGCACCCTCCATGGCCTCTGCATCAGCTCCTGCCTTCAGGCTCCTTCCGTGTTTGAGTTCCTGTCCTGACTTTCTTCAGAGATGGACTCTTTCCTCCCCAACTTGTTTTCAGTCATGGTGTTTCATCATAGCAATAGTAACCCTAACTTGGACAGTCCTAATAGTCCAGTCATGGTTCAGTTACCTCTTAAATGTCCTGTCTCCCGGCACCATGACAATGGCAATTACCTGTCAGGTGAGTTTTAAAAGAAACCAGTATTTCAAACAGTAAAGGACCTGAGGAGAAAACCCTCTGGTGCCCTTGCCCCTCGGCAGACCTCCTTCCATTAATCCCCATGGAAGCCAGGGGCTGAAGCAGCAGTGAGTCGTACCATGTCCCCAAAGGCATGAGAACACAGCACAGAAAGAAGGGGACTGGGGGAGTCCCAGACCAAGTCTGACCACCAGTGCCTCTTGGTTCCAAGGCCTAAGCAGGATTCCAGCCAAAGCCTCACCAAGGTTCAGTTTTCAACAATTAAAACATTTGTCAAAGAAGATTTAACTCAGGATTGTGAAGCATTCTGTCAAACAGATTTGGCTCAGTGCTTTTTAAAGTTCTCCAAATTGGCTACTCCCAGAAGTAATTCAATTATGTTACCATGGCTTTAAACAAAAACAGTAACTAAAAAGATGTTGATGGACCAGGAAAAATCATTTTGAACCACAGTCATTACTTTTAAAAGAAAAAAAAAATTTTTTTATATCTAACCTGTAGGATGGATCTCTAACATGGAGACTTGGAAAACCCAAAAGTCAAAGGGACAAACGCAAAAAAAAAAAAAAAAACCACCACTAAATTGTGGCCATCAGCCAGGGTTTTAAGCCAACCTCCATAAACAGCATCTGCCTTCCAGCTCAGCACACCTTGCCCCTGAATCAGAGTCTGAAAGTGCTTATGTAAATCCGAACAGGATGAGTCCAGTGTAAGCAGGATGCACTCGCTGCTCTGCATCTGACTGACTTTGGCTGAAAGCTGCAGAACAGTAAAAACAACGCACACACGTCACATATGTGTGAAAGTGCTGTAATGAAACCCTTACTTTGCTGTGTGCAGACTTCACCGCTGTTAATGGCGGCCTGAGGAAAAGGAGAGGAAGAGAGCGGACAGGAGGCTGAGAAGGGCTTGGGTGGACGTGTACCCTGAGGATGTGAGGGCAGCCCATGTGGGAGAAGGGGTAGAGGGCAGGGGAGGCAGAGGGGGTGGGGAGGGAGGAAGGGATGGGTGCAGAGAGGACAGAGAGGCCAAAGGTGAGAAACTGGCAGGAGGCCGGGCAGAGAGAATAGCCCAGCACAGCACAGCGGGCAGGGAGCTTGGCAGAGTAACCAGGTCCAGGACCGGTCAGGGAAGGCAGGGGAAGAAGCAGGAGGAAGGCAGGAAGGGCAGAGTTCCCTGAGGGTGTGAGCAGGGAGGCCCAGCCTGAACTGGGACCTGGGTGGAAGCAGATGTGGTGGCTGTGGAACCTGACAGGTGAGGGACGAGTAGCACAGTAGAATGACAGGCTCAGCCCAGACTGGGCCCACGGAGACCGAGATGGAGACTGTTAGCCGGTAACTGCTGATCACAGTTTGTAACCTCACAAGGCAGCCCTCCCCTGAAGGCTCTGTCTCCTCTGATGAATAACTAAACAATCTTTTAAAAGTCTTTTAGTGAGGCTGAGTTGTGCCTTTTGTTCCTCATCCCCAGTCAGCTCAGGAAGATCTTTCCATTTGGAAGAAGGAATTAAGAATCCTCAGTAGATTGGGGCGTGGGGGTGCTGGAGAGACGGTTAAGAGCACGTGCAGTTCTTCCGGAGTACCAGAGTTCGATTCCCAACATCTATATCGGGCAGCACAGAACTCCCTGGAACTCTACCTCCAAAAGATCTGATGGCTCTTCTGGCCTTGGTGGACACCCACATGCATGTGAACATACTCAGATACAGAGACAAAGACATACACATAAATAAAAATAAATCATTTTTTAAAGAATCTTCAGTAGACTGAAAATGGTATGTGCACGTAGTGTAAAAGTCCTAAGTAGGCCAAACACACACAAAGATACTGTGGTGGTTTGAATGAGAATGGCCTTCGTGGGCTTACAGATTTGAATGCTTGGTCCCAGTTGGTGGAACCATTTGGGAAGGATTAGGAGGTGGGGCATTCTTGGAGGGTGTATGACACTGGAGGTGGGATTTGAGGTTTCAAAAGCCCACAGCATTCTCAGTTAGCTCAGGTCTCTGCCTCCTGCTTGTGAATCAGATGTAAGCTCTCAACTACTGCCACGCCTACCTACCCGCTGCCCACTGCCCGCTGCCTTGCTCCCAACCGTAGTGATCATGAAAGTACACTCTGAAACTGTGAGCACCAAATAAACTCTTATAAGTTGCCTTGTTCCTGGTGTTTTATCACAATAATAGAAAAGAAACAGAGAATGTGACTGAAGACACCAGGAAAGGGACATGCACGCCGCTCTCACTGCTATCTCAGGCTTCCACAAAATTAAAGGCCAACACATGAGTCCATCCAGCAGGAACTAGAGCGAAGAAAAGAATGAGTGCCCTGATACATCCTCACGTGTAGAGCAACAGATAGGTAGAAAATACTCATTTTTAACAATAACAGTCCTCAGTTCAGACTATTTCAGAATCAGTTAAATCATGGGTGCAATCATGGAGGAATGTTCATTCCAAATTCTCCCCACAAAACTCACTTGTGCTTAGCCTAGAGACCACACAGGGAGCCTATGACCTGAGACCAAACTAAGGCTGCCTGCACTCTGTCGGCCATCTGTGCCTACCTTCTTCAAAATGGCAAATACCCATCTGACCTTGGAGCTTTACTGTAAAGACTGCAAGGTGAGAGATGCACATGATCAAGAGAGTGCCCAGCAGGCAGGAGGACTACCATACGTGGCTGTTACTATTGCTACTAAGGGGTGGTCTTAGATTTAAATACAGGATTGAGGGTTGGAGAGATGGCTCAGCAGTCAAGAGCACTTGTTGCCCTTGCAGAGAACCCAGTCATTTGATTCCCAACGCCCACATGGAAAGCTCAGGTCTATAACTCCAGCTGCAGAGATCTGACCCTCTTTTCTGACCTCTGTAGGTACTGCATGTACAAAGTGCTCATCCATACATGCAGGTAAGACACTCATACACATAAGTTCATATAAAAAATTGTTTGGATTAAAAACAGGATAAAAAAGGAAAGAAGGAAAAAAGAAAAAAACAGGATTGAAAAGGAAAAGTGGGCATATACTCAAGTGGTAAACACATGATTAGCATATACAAGACCCAATGTGTCTGTGTGAGTGTGTGAGTGTGTGTGTGTGTGTGCGCGTGCGCGCGCGCGCACGTGCGTGTGCTTAAAAGGAGGTAATTCAAACAAAGAGACAGACTTACACATTTCAGGCTGTGAGGAAGCCTTCATGAAACCGAAAGTAGAAAAAATACTCTGAGCCAGGCAGTGGAAAGAAAGACTCTGTTCTGTTTTTAAGGCAAGGTTCTGTAAGTATCCTGGAACTTCCCACCCTACTATCTTGACCACTCCAGTAGCAGGGATTACAGGTGTGCTGCACCATGCCCAAATAGAAAAAATATTAACTCCGGGCAGTGGTGGCGCACGCCATATATATATATATAAACTTAGAAAATTACAGAAACTATGTCTCACTATATACTACTCAGGATCTTTCACAGTACACAGAAAGGACAGTCCAGATCAACCTGAAAACAAGTGGAATACATAGCTAGAATCTCAAGAGTCAAGAGAAATTTAGACCTGGCTGACCCAGGCCCTTCCCTATATCATGAAGTTAGAAATTTCCTTCCCTGTGCCCCAACAGTAACCCCAGCCCTTCCACTAAAATCCAGTTGCCTGGGAGAATCAGACTCTACGTTTCTTTACCCTTGCCTCAAGAGACCCCACTTTTCCAATAGTTTGCAACCCTGCCTGGGAATCACGGTCAGGGAGAGACTGCATGCACTCTGCTAAGCCTTAAAAGAACTCACATGGGACCTCAGATTCATCCCAAACAGTAAACAGAAGAGGAGGGGAGAAACTCAAGAGAACCCGTGGGCAAGAAAGAGTAGCTCCTGAACGGCTAGCCACTGGTGGTCGCTGACTCCCAGAGTGTGGCTTTAAGAACAGACACAGTCACTAGATAGTTAGCTATGTTGACCACCGCATACTTCCCACACGTGTACAGGTGATCAGTGCAAAAAGTGTGTGCCAATCTAATTAAATGTCCAACTTGACTAGCTGGCTTCTCGTGAGATCACTTTAGAGCCAAATGCTTGGATGCCAAGTGCGATGGAAAACCAAGCTGATTGCACCAGGGGGACTCGAGATGAAGACCGGATTGCAAAGGCCATGTCCTCTCTGAGACTAAGCAGGGGTCAGGAGGCCACACGCCAGGCTCCCTCAGAATGACTTCCCCATCTCAGCCGTCCACATCCTGATTTCACAAGTTACCCAGATGACTAAATTCTTCCAAAGTCCTGACAAAACATTTTTTTTTTAATCCAAGTCTGGTTTATTTCCAGAGGTGAAAAAGCTGAAATTATAAAATATTGCAGTGTCTCAATGAAAGTAAACATGAGAGAATTAGGTGAAGTATCATGAATGTTTGTAAAAACTCCTTCGTGGAATGAAGGGTTCCCAGGAGCATTTTGTCTGGTTTAAATTAATAACTTGTGCTATGATTAAAACCCCGGTTGTATGACTCCTCTAGTTACTCTGTATCGTGAGAGGGACTGTAGTGTGCCTGTGTGTTGACAGCTTGGTCAACTGCTGCCCTTTCCTATTTCCATTTGCAATGAGAGCTCCCTGCCCTCACCTGAGGCTCTGGGCCATCAGTGCAGGCCTCTTGGAATCTTGAAAACTTCAACTACACTTCTGCCCTGGATTGAGTGTCGGTATAAATTTGTGTGTGTCTGGTACTGGATGATGGTACTGGAGACTAAACCTCAGGACTCGGACATGCTAGGGGAATGCTCTGCCACTGAGCTATACACCCAGCCCATTCCTAGCCCTCTGCCTTTATCTGTAAAATACCCAAGACAAAGGAGCCAATGATTCCTAACTGAGTTGGGCAGAATTTCCTGAAATTTGCCTTCTAGGGTTATTGAAGGGCTATTGTCACACTGTTTAGTGGTGTTGTGTTGCTTGGTCAAGCAACCTCCTTCCATGATGGCTCTCGAGGAAGGATTCTGTAATTTCTCAGTACATTTTCCTTTTTTATTTATTCTTTGATAATGTCCTTCTTTCCCTTCCATGTTCTCATCCTCCTCCTCTTCTTCTTTTCCACTTTTCCAATTAGCACTGCCAGCTAGAATGTTGGCTGATCTTGTTTAGCCAACATTGTTCTTATGTATGTAACCACAACTATAATGAGTTCCCAAGTACATCAGCAGTGTCGTGCCCAGAAGACAGCATTCCACAAAGCTCCCCCAGAAGACAGCATTTTACAGCGCTCCTCCCCATCACAGCACTCCTCCCCATCACAGCACTCCTCCCCATCACAGCACTCCTCCCCATCACAGCACTCCTCCCCATCACAATGCTCCTCCCCATCACAATGCTCCTCCCATCACAGTGCTCCTCCCCATCACAATGCTCCTCCCATCACAGTGCTCCTCCCCATCACAGTGCTCCTCCCATCACAGTGCTCCTCCCCATCACAGTGCTCCTCCTCATCACAGCGCTCCTCCCCATCACAGCACTCTTCCACATCACAACAATCCTCCCCATCAAAGCACTCCTCCCCATCACAGCACTCCTCCCCATCACAACAGTCCTCCTCATTCTCTAGCTCTCTCATTCTTCCTAAGCAATCCCTGAGTCTTGGGTGGGATGTGTTAATACAGCTGTCCCATTCAGTGCTGAACGCTCAATATTCACTTCCTTTCTACACTTTTTCCTTTTTGACCACTCACTGCTACCCACTACAGGGAGAAGCTCTGGCCTAGCTTGAAAGCAGCACTAATCTGTGTGTATAAGCATAAATATTTGGAAGGTAGTTTGACAACATGTCCACTTAGCAAGACAACAGTAGTAGGACTGTGACCTCAGCCGCGGCCAGACATGAATTCCCTCCTGTGGGACAGGCCCCAAATCTGAACCTCGTTGGTCAACCCCGGTCACCTTCGTGCCTCTTACTGCACCAGCCACTCCACATTCTCTCACCTTCGCTCAGAAGATTGCTTCTTTCCACTCCAGGCCACACTAGCAGCCCTCCTTGGTTAGCTGCAGTCACATCGCTCAATTTTCTATCAAGTGGTAGCTCTTCAAAGAACTGCTGATTTGATTTGCTCAGTACTCACCGAGATCCTCAGATTTTGTTTTTGAATCAAATTAACCTGTATAATTTTCTTTTCACGGTGCTCTTTTTTCTGATGTGAACCGAGGATGTCTACATCAATAGGAAACATGTAGACAGTTTTTTCCCCTCTGGGGAGGTTCTGTTTGCGTTTGTTTGTTTGGGGCTTGGGGTTTGGCTTTTTTTTTTTTTTTTTTTTCATTTTCTCTTTGTTTGTTCTGATGTTTCTGGAACAGTTTAAATGACAGAAATTAACAATTCCTTTAAGGCCAACAACTTTTTAGTAGCCATGTTGGTTTCCTACTATTATAACAAGTCACCCTAAATAATCAGCTTAAAGGTACAAAAGCTAATTTGGACAAACAAATTCTTTGGTTTCTACCCATAGACATTTGGCCCATTACCTCTGGGGCTGGGCAGCACAGTATCTCATGAAGGGTGCACGCCACAAAGAAAGCTTTGTGACGACCGACCCGCAGAAAGAAAGAGGAAGGGGAGGAGCCAGTGTCCCAATGTCTTCTTTGGGCATGCTCCCCAAAGGCCTGTCCTTTTTTTTCCTAGTAGAATTCACTTCTTAATAGTACAGTAGTACAATGCTCTGGGGACCAAACCTTGGATGGACACTTGGCCTTTGAGGATATTTGGGACCCCAACTACAGCAGAGTCTATTGGGAGAACTCTGAGACTCTGTGTTAACTGCAGGAGTGATTCTTCTATGAGAAGAAAGGAAGAGTCCACCCAAGCGTCCTCTAGCACTAATTAACGACCATCCACGTAGAGACCCTGCTGTTTTTTGAGTATTGTTCCACTTGAGACTCCGATCTCAGCTGTTGGCAAGGCTCACACTAGTTTAGTAGCAATGACCCGCCCTTCTTGATCATCACCACTTCAACTGAAGTGGGAGAAGACAAAAACGTAGAACTCTAGAACGCCAAGGACAAGGCAGTTTCCCAAGATGCACCTGACCCTCCAACTCTGGAACCCCAGAACACAGTGGTCTCCCGTGCGGAAAGCCGCCGTGTCGTACCAGAACCAAGACTGGAACAAAGGATAAATGAAGGGAAAAAATGGCCTCAGGGATGTTGGTGCCAGGGCATGAGTTTCTTGGAGTCTATCCGGAAGGAAATGGGAAGCCACTAAAGATGAAGCAGTGGGGGGAGGGGCAAATTAACAGCAGGCTGGCAGGAAGGCATGGTCGAATTTAATTGAAAGAGACTGCGAGGCCTGCTAGTCTTTTAAAGGTTGTGCCAAATGTCTTTAGCAAGACAGGAGACTACTATACACTGCCAGGAAGGGTCTCTGCTCCATTGGAGGCTGTGTCCTTCCTCTGGAAAAACTTGACCATAGATCCATTTCGAACATCCTCACCATCTTGAAAATCCCCTGACCCTGCCATAGTGTCATTTCACAGTTGACTCTGTTTCATCTTCCCATGTGTTTCTAAGGAGACGCTAATAGTCACTGCTGCTCCCATACACATATCTACCATGGATATCTGTTCCTTGTAAGTGGACGGATATTTACTAGCCATATGTAAGCCATAGACTATAGACATGATTTGAGTATGTAGTATTAAAGTAAGCATTCAAATTCACAGTGAATTTTTCTATCCCAACCATCCACACTATGTGTGCATATACTTTGTCACATAGAAAATATTATTACTTCCATTTGGCGTGCCAAATTAAATGAAATAGGCCAAAATATTATACTTGTCATGGTTGTCATGCTGAAGCAGGCTGGTTTTAATGAAATAAACCAACGCAGAATACTGCAGTCTTTAACCCAGGTCTTGAAGCTATCCACATCACCTTGCCAACAGTTTCCCAGGCTTGAAGATCAGAGTCTTTACCATGATTTAATTACAGCTACACTCAAGACAGGTGGTGCTTACAGAGTTTCCAGGTTTGTTTCATAAGTGACTTTCCAACACAACCCTGCCAATGATTCTCAGCTTGTTATGTGAGGAAAACAAAACAAAAACATATTAAATGAGCCCACTTAAACATCTCAACTTAAGGATACTGGCCAAGAATTAAAATAAAAAAATATTTTTTGTATTTTAATTCGTGTGTGTGTGTGTGTGTGTGTGTGTGTGTGTGTAAAATGTGTGTGTGAGCACATGGATATATATAATGTGTAGAGTTTGAAGTTATTCCACATGGGGTAATAGACTATCTATACAAAAATCACAGTGCCAGGCATGGGAAACCCCTTCAAGTTGTTGGCCAGTGGAGTCAAAGAGACTCTTAAGATAGTACGGGCTTTGCCATTGCCCTTAGTTACCTCCTAGAACTTGACATTCAGACGCTATTGCAGAAGACTCCACAAGCTTCCAACTCAGGATTTAGAGGACTCAGCTGGAACTAATCTGGAAGCCTCTTCCGTGAGGACTAGATCTCATAGTACCAGAAGGTACCAGAAGAAGCTGCCAAGGGAGAAAAGCAATGGATAGTCCTACCCAACTGCAAAGCCTACAAACCACAGCAGTGACCAGCATGGCAAGAGGTCCCCAAGGGTGATACTTATATTCTGGGGACAACCAACAACCATCCAATTGGATGTAAGACCCACTCAATAAGAGGAAATTCGTGCCTGGTAACTGTAAGCTCAGCCACCTACCTGTTTATGGCTGGTGAGTTCATGGATCTTAGAGGAGAATCTATACTGATGCTCTCCTAAACCAATACAATTCCTAACTGCATTCAAAATACTTATCCTTGCACCTACGTATAAGTGTAACCCTGACCCCTCCTCAAAGAAGCATCTTGTTGTATCATACAGAGACCGTTACGGAAAGCCACAGGGGTCAAAACATACAGTACAGCTGACTGAAGCGCCCAACCCCAACTGATTCTTCTATAGCACAACCCATACACCTAAGGTTCTGGGAGCATCACGGAAACACAGGGAATAAGTGTTATAGGACTCAAAGGACAGGACCATCTGCTGTAAGATAGTGTCTTCCATACATGATTGGGAATCTGTACCCATGAAATCTCAAAACTATGATCACCTAAGCAAGACCTACATGAGACTACACTAGCTGGCATGTCAATACAGATAGGGAAATCTCACAAAGCCCTTTAGACAAAGAGCTATAGGCAATTAATGGCTGAGGAAATACAGAGAATCAGTCTTTTTCAAGAATGAGGTCCCTGATAGATTATCCAGTCCCAAGTAGTCAGTTCTAAACATATACACATACACATACATACACATACACATACACAAACTGGTGACACTAAATGCACTTGGAAGACTGTATTTGTGGGGAGGGGAGCAGGGGGGTGAATAATAGTTAAAAAAAAAAAAAATAAGGCATCTCCTCTTTCCATCTACAGACAAATTACTGTCCAGAAAAGGACACACTTGCAGAATAGTCAACTGATTATATCTGCCAAGACAGAGTAATCAGCCCTTAATAATTCTGCATCACTAAGTCTGTCAGATGATCCTGGGCCAGAAGGCTGAAGATTGGATGCTTCAACGTTTTGTAGTATAGGGACTGTCCAGGTGTTCAGCAGTCTCTATAAATTGGCTAAGTTTTAGAAGCTATGCTTTGTGCTTCCTATAATTTCAGTTAACTCAGTCATTCTGGATTTCTGACAGGGTTAAAAACGTATAGTCTCATAGCCAATCCTGGCTATTTACTTTGAGAAAAAAGATTTGAGAGGTTGGTTTTCAGCTGACATTCATTCTAAAGCCAAGAAAAAGGCCAGGTTCAGAACTAAGTCTTTTAGTTAGGAGAGATGACAGAGGTTCTGTTTAGTCAACAAAATGATGGAGTGGGCATTAGGTCTATCTTGCACCTTACTGACACAAATTGGTATAGTTATGCTCTAATTGTATTTTGAGAGAAAAGTTTTATTTTAACAGGAAGAGTGATATGTAGGAGGAGCTAAGGTGGGGAGAGGAAGAGGAGGAGTAAGGAGAGGAGGAGAGGAGGAGCTAGGTGATGAGAGAGAGAAGCGGGGGGGGGGGGGACATGGAGGCGGATGTTCACATGTCTCTGCCAGTCAAAGATAGTTGATATATCTAGGTTGGGTACTGGGTTACACTTCTGACTGATATTGAGCATTACCAAACATATAAAGCCTTTGATTAACATTTAAAAAATTATATAAAAGCAAAAAGGAAAAGGGGGCATGGGATAGGGGTTTTCTAAGGAGGGGAAATGGGGAAAGGGAATGGCATCTGAAATGTAAATAAAATATCCAATAAAAAAATTTTTTTAAAAAGGCATCTGCTCAGAGCAGCTCCAGCAGCTGCACCGCCTGGCTTTTCATTTTCCTTGTTCTCTGCGGGCATGAGGGGCTCCACGCCGCAGTTGTTAGTCTTGTTGGATTCTGGAAGTTACAGTCATTCTGGGGGTGAGCAGCAAAGTTATTCTTCCTATGGAAATCAAGGCAGTCAAGGCTATGGACAAACACCACAAAGCTATTCTGGCTATGGGCAAATGACTGATTCTTCATATGAACAAAACTATGGTGGTTACTCCGGTTATGGACAAAATCAATCAAGTTATTCACAGTCCTATGGTAGTTATAAGAATCGAAAGCAGAGTTCATATGGCCAGCAATCATATAATAACCAGGGACAACAAAACACGGACTCATCAGGAGGTCAAGGTGGAAGAGCACCTTCATATGGCCAGTCAAACTATGGTCAGCAAGATTCTTATGACCAGCAGTCAGGTCATGATCAGCATCAAGACTCATACGATGAGCAGTCCAGGTATCAGCAACATGATTCCTACAGTCAAAACCAGCAGTCTTACCGTTCACAAAGGGAAAACTACAGCCACCACACACAAGATGACCATCGTGATGTGAGTAGGTGTAGAAAAGATAACAGAGGATATGGCGGGTCACACGTAGAGGGCATGGGGGATATGAACAGGATGGAACAGGTCCTATGACAGGATCAATGGTGGTGACCACCGTGGCTTCAAAAGTTTTGGTGGTCACAGGAATTATGGACCAAGACCAGATGCTGATTCAGAGTCTGATAATTCAGATAACAACACAATCTTCGTGCAAGGACTTGGGGAGGTTGTGTCTACAGATCAAGTGGGAGAGTTCTTTACGCAAATAGGAATTATCAAGACTAACAAAAAGACTGAAAATGAAAAAATATTTACACAGACAAAGACACAGGAAAGCCAAAGCGGGGAGCAACAGTGTCATTTGATGACCCTCCATCAGCTAAGGCAGCCGTTGATTGGTTTGATGGGAAAGATTCCATGGAAACCATTAAAGTATCATTTACCACTAGAAGGCCTGAATTCAAGAGAGGTGGTGGAAGTGGAGGTGGACGATGAGGTTGTGAAGGATATAGAGGCCATGGAGGTTTTCAGGGGCGAGGTGGAGACCCCAAGAATGGGGGCTGGGTTTGCCCTAGTCTGTCATGTGGAAATATGAACTTTGCTCAAAGAAATTCCTGTAATCTGTGCAATGAGCCTAGAGCAGAGGACTCACGTTCCTCAGGGAAAGAGTTCCAGGGGAGAGGCTACAGTGGAGAAAGGGGCTACAGAGGTGGAGTGGTGATTATGGTGGAGACAGGAGTGGTGGTAGCTATGGTGTAGACAGAAGTGGGGGTGGCTATGGAGGAGACCGAGGTGGTTATGGTGGAGACTGAGGGGGCAGCTATGGAGGAGACAAGGTGGCTATGGAGGTGATCGAGGAGGATATGGAAGAGACCACAGCCGGGGGGGGCCTATGGAGGAGTCCATGGTGGTGATGGTGGTAGCAGTGGAGGCTATGATGAAGACAGAAGTGGGGGCTATGGTGGAGACAGAAGTGGGGGCTATGGTGGAGACAGAAGTGGAGGCTATGGTGGAGACCGAGGTGGGGGCTATGGTGGAGACAGAAGTGGGGGCTATGGTGGAGACCGAGGTGGGGGCTATGGTGGAGACAGAAGTGGGGGCTATGGTGGAGACAGAGGTGGGGGTTATGGAGGTGACAGAGGTAGCTATGGAGGTAAAACAGGAGGAAGAAACGACTACAGAAATGATCAGCACAACCAGTTGTACTGATGACTGTCTCAAATACTCCTGTGTCTCTGACATGATTTATGGGGAATTGTCAGAGTGTGACTGCTGCTTTCCTCACAGCCTCTTGGGTAGTAACATTGACATTTGGGTTTTTATTTGGGTGGGAGGACTGGGGACAGTTTTCCTTTTAGAAATGTCTATTAAAATTTTCCCTTTTAGTGTCCCACTTTCTCTTTCCCAACCCTTAAAGCTAAGTGAGTTGTAAAATATTGACAAAATGGAAACTGTTTTTGTAATACTGCAATAAAAACTGCTTGGTTTTTTTGTTGGGGGAAAAAAAAGAATAAGACGTTCTCAAAGAAAGTGAGAGAAACACAGGAAGAGTTGGAGGAGTAGAGGAAGATAAATAATGTAAATACAAGCTGGAGAGATGGCTCAGCGGTTAAGAGCACTGTCTGCTCTTCCAGAGGTCCAGAGTTCAATTCCCAGCAACCACATGGTGATTTATTACTATCTATAGTGAGATCTGGTGTCCTCTTCTGGCCTGCAGTATAAATGCAGGCAGAACACTGTATACAAAATAAAATAGCTCTGTGGCTCCACAAAGAAGGAAAAAGGATAAAGACAATGTCATACAGACAGACATAATGTAAATACAACACCCACATATGGAATCTTCAAAAAATGATTTTAAAATAAGCATAAGTAAATTAAAATATTAAAGTAATTAAAAATATTAAGTAATTTTTAAAAACCAACGGCCAGCCTTTTTGAGATAACTTGCTAATGTGTGTCTTGCCTCTTAAGAAGTCACTTGATCATTCACTCAGTAAATACGTGCTGAGCATCTTGTATATGACAGACATTGCTCTAAGCCCCTTGGGATAGGTAGTTTGTTAACTGAACAGTGGGGATAAATGTCACAGTATGAGAAACAGAGCAGCCCAGGGCAACGGTGGGGAGGGTTAGGGACTGGTTGTAATATCACGAATGGTGGAGATTGGCCCAAGATGAAAATTACATCTGAGCAAAGAATTGAAGGAGAAAAATCTAAGAGTGGTGTCGTCGACTGGCACCCAGCAGTGTGATGTTCTCGGTGACGTGCCTGGCGCTCCAGCAGACCACTAGGATCACACAGGAGTAAGGGGAACATCCAAGCATCAGAGAGGTCAGAGAGAGGTGGATGCAGTGTGGATAACTCAAAGGTCTCCAGCCTCTGCTTTCAGCGAGTCTAAGACCTTGCACGATCCCGAGCAAAGGAGAAGCATAAGCTCGTGGGCACAGGAGTGACCATCCCAGTCCTGGTCTGCAGTTTGCAGCTGGAGGAAGCGAACACCAGCAAGGCAGCTTAGAAGCTCTTCAGTAATCTTCAGGAGCAAGGTGGTGGTGTCTTCAATAGACAACAGCAAAAGAGGGGGAAGAAGTTGGATTCCAGAGATCTTTTCAAAAGAGGAGCTCTCAGAGTTCCCAATAAATGAAAATGGCATGAGTTGCTATGGATGGAGCACAAAATGTAGCACAGAAAATCAACCGTTCTCCTATGGAAACACCTTCCCTGAGGTGGTCTGTTAGGAATGTTCTACAGAGAACTCGGACCACTGCAAGCACAGGTTTTCAGAACACAGTGAACCCTTGTCTAAATTCATTACCTATCATACAGAATGCCATAGAGTATTGCCCTTACAAAATTTTTAGTCAGCTGGGATTTTTTTAAATCAACATGTAAGATTTTTGCATGTTTGTGAAATACCATGTGACATTTCTATACACAAATATATTACATAATGTTCACATCGATGTCAGCTCGGCAGGAATTTTAGACAGCGCAAAGACATTAAGAGATGCTCAACTTGTCACCAGAGGAGTTTGAAAGGTCAAAAGCATTCTTTTAAATCCAGGGTCAAAGTTAGTACATGAACCAAGACCCTTGGGGGATTTGAGCAAGAACACATCCTTGGAAACAACCACAATTCCTGGAACCAGACCCCTGCCTGACAGAACCTAGCATCCCCAAGGATGCTCTCTGGATAGAACTGAAAGAGAATCCATCACTGCCATCTCCTAGGGTTCTCAGGGACCCACAGTACACCCGCAACCCTTAGTACTCTCCAAAACTATCATAACAGTTGGGAATCCACAGAAGTCCTTGGCAACTGATCCGGCAATTTACAGCACGTTTCTGTAAAGAGCAGGAGAGAAGATGCTTTAGGCTTTTCACTCATACAACATCTGCCACGATTTCTCAACTTTGCCATTGTAGGTTAAATACAGGAAAGGTAACCAGAAAATAAGTTAGCACAAATGTGTTGAAATAAAAACTTTTATTTGCAAACACAGAAACTTGATTTTTGTCTCATTTTCAGCTGTCACAAAAAATGTGATTGACTATTTTCAATCACACGAAAGCATGGAGACTAAGCAATTAACAGCCGTTACTGCTTTTGCAGAAGGCTCCAGGTGGCTCCCAGCACCCACGTCAATCTGCTTTAAACTGCCTGTAACTCCAGTTTCAGAGGATCAGACGCCTTCTTTTGACCTCTGGGAGAACACATATGCATAAATTAAAAATAAATAAGTGTTTTTTAAACTAATTTTTTATGTAAAAATCATTTCTGGTCTTGCTGCCAAACATAAGCTGGATCTGGTTTTCTGGCAGTAGTTTGAGGATCCCTGGACCAAATTCTGGGCCCCAATTAACTGGATTGGAAAGAAGAATCCTGATTTCTGGAGTCAGCCTAGTAGGCACAAAGAAATATGAAGCTGGATGTACCCAGGTAATGAGTGTTGTAAATCATCGGTGCCAAGGGCAGGCCACCCATGACTCAGTGATGCAGCCCGGTGATTACAAGGCAACTCTGTTTCATGGCTCTTTGCTGCCATCTGCTGGAGTATCATTTTAATGTTATCCAACTCAGCACACACCAATTTTGAATCCCATCCCTTGGAGTTTTGTGATGCTTCAATTGTCCAATTTAAACTCTGGCCCCTGGTCCAGAAAACACAAAAGAAAAATAAGTCAATTCACAGGAGTCACAAAATTTATTGAATAAATGACAAAAGTATCTTCTTTCCACGGCGTCCTAGTACAGCAGTTCTCAACCTGTGGGTCGCGACCCCTTTGGCAACCGTCTGTCTCCAAAAATATTTATTACAATGCATATGGTTGGGGTCATCACAGCATGAGAAACTGTGTTAAAGGGGGCAGCGTTAGGGAGGCTGAAAACACTGTGCTAGTATTGGGGGTAAAGGGGTCCAAAAGGGCAGGGAAGGAAGGGAGGGAGCAAGAAGTCAGTGTGTCCCCAGAGTTATGTGAACTCAGCTAGTACAAGAGGTGTTCTGCAAACGGTGGTGTTCCCTGCTACTGAGAAACCTACAATCATGCTTTAAACCAGCAAGGCAGTGATACGAGCAGCACCGTGTGGTATAGGGAAGGCAAGCTCGTACACCAATGTGGTCACGGTGGCACCAGATTCTGCTAACTCCGAAAACATGGCTAGGAAAGTCAGAAGCACTGAGAAGACTAAACCTCACTCCCACCTAACTGTAAGCCAGCGCCTGCCATCCTCCTGCTTTGGTTTCTCCGGCCCTTAGTGGGAAGCACGTGACCAGATGCTGCTGCCTTGAAGGGACTGCATTATAACAGCATCATAATTCAGATCGGCAGTCCTGTAGCAAGAATGCTGGAGATAAAACAGGAGGTGAAGGGCTGGCAGAGGGAGTTACTTATGTGTAACAAGAGCTCCATGGAGGGTCAGCAGGGTCAGACTTCCTGAACCCCACATCAAATCGCCAGTTTTAGGGAGAAAGGTCAGGGCTGAGACCAAACAATATTTACAATGTTATAAAAAGCTGTGGGCGCCGGTCGGTGGTGGCGCACGCCTTTAATCCCAGCACTTGGGAGGCAAAGGCAGGTGGATTTCTGAGTTCAAGGCCAGCCTGGTCTACAGAGTGAGTTCCAGGACAGCCAGGACTACATAGAGAAACCCTGTCTCGAAAAACCTCTGGATATTTCTAGCACTCGCAGGCATGAAAGGAGCAAGTCAAGGTCCCACAGCAAAGTAGGCGTGACCCACAGAAGGTCAGAAAGCCATGCTGCTTGTACTCTGACAGCCCTGTGTCAGGCCTGGGGTCTGGGTGGGGAAGGACAACATGTACAAACATCAGACACAGTTCTAATACAAGACTGTCCCCAAGAAGAGCAGGCAGATCCCAGTGCCGTGTCACAAGACACAAGCTGTGGCACTCAGTAAAGCGTGTCTTTACGGAACAAAAGACAAAGTGACGTCATTCATAGCCTCCCGCTCCAAACCGTGCTCTCCAGGTGTGAGGCCAACGACTTGAAAGATAACAACGAAAAGATCAAAAGGTTGGTCAGTACATTACGCCACGCACATATGTGACGTGAGAAGCCAAGGATGTCTTTATCTTTCTAACTTTGTATGTATGTCTATGTTTGTGTCTCAGAGACAAGTCTGTCTATATATCTTGCAAGCCTCCATGTGTAAATAAATGCGTGTGTGCCATGTGTCCCCATGTCTCTGTGTGTCTCTGCACATTCCTACTTCTGTGTGCATCTGTCTCTTAAAGTTCACCTGCACGTATCGCCATCTCTTTACGCGCCTCTATGTGCATCTCTCTGTGTGCCCACCTGCAGTGCTTTGGATAGGTTTGGCCCCCAGAGATTTGTGTGTTGGAATGCTTGGCCATCCAGGTGGCACTATTAGGAAGTGTGGCCTGATTGGAGGAGGTGTGCCCTTGTTGGAGGGGGTGTGTCTCCCATCTGCATGTTTGTATCTATGTCTTGTGTATGCCTATGTGCTTCTGTCTATGTGTATCTATGTTTCTCTGGTAATATGGTAATATACTTATACAATTACAGCTCTGAGAGAGAGAGAGACAGAGAGAGGCAGAGAGAGAGAGAGAGAGAGAGAGAGAGAGAGACTCTGCATCTCCATCTCTGATGTCTCTGTGGAACCCCCATAGATAAGGAAGAAAGAACTGACAGGGAAGCCTGAGTCAGGGTCCACACTGTGGCCTATCCTCTCCCCACAACTACTTGGACAGAGTATGTCAGGTCTGCTGTACACTCCCCAGCTCTATCATGAAGATGTAAAGACTGTCTAGGAGTAAGACACATCAGGCAATTCCCAGAGGATGCGCCATCAGTCTCAGGTGCAGGGGGGCGGGGGGGAAGCAGAGAAACCAGAGGACCCATACAGCAGACCTCCTTCCACCAGCAAAACATGGGGGTACAGCCCTAAGTCCAGGGCAGCTGGGAAGCTGGGCACCACAGAGATTCTAGACAGTGCTGGAACTGGGTTCGTGAAATTCATCACGGAAGCCCTCAAGACAATCTTCCATGGAGGTTTAGAGGTCCCCGTGTTGTCCTTGCCACAGCACACCTCTGCCCACATCACCGAGGGACTCTAGGGGCCATGGACACCATTCCAGCCCTCTGTAAAAGCCCCAGAGGCTGCAAAACATGAGGAAGATAGGCAGGTCAACAGAAGCCTGAAAACACCAAGGCCCAGGAAGGAAGCAGTCATCCCTGGGCACCAGGCAGGCAGTCTATGGAACCTGGAACTCCCCTGGCAGAATCCACCCAAAAAATAGGTGAAAAGCAACCATAAAAGTTTAGCCCCGCAGGCCTAATTAATCACGGAATGGAAGAAGTAGCCCTAAGTTGGTTGACTACCGCTCTCAGGCACAAAGGAAAAGCTAGTAAGCATGAGTGAGAACTAAGATAGTGGAGGTCACATTTTTGATACCCAAGTCCAGCTGGGGGTCATTGGATCAGCAAGGGAGTTTTTGTGAGTTAAAGTAGGATGGTAATTACCTCCCCCCTTCACACAGGGAAGAGCTACATCCTGTCACCTTCCAGCAAAATCTTCCTCACCCATGCTGGGTTGTCCTACTGAGGTGACAAATCACCAAGGAAAAGGGACAAAGAAAGTTCCATCTTTTTCCTTCATAGTCTTTGCTCCGGTTGGAGTTAAAATCCAGAACCAAGGGCCCGGGATCCCACACTTTTGCCTCATGACCACTGCAGCTGGTAGAGCTGGTCTTTGGCGTGCCCGCAGCGCCCTCTGCTGCTGTAAGGGCGAAAAGGTTTCTGGGCTTGAGAAAAGGTTTTAGCCTCCTGAACACTTGCTAGGGAAACCCCTAAGCGAAGCAAGAAAATCTCTAAGCCTGGAAATTATCGTGTACCACACGCAGATTCAGACCTGAGCGCACACAGAAACCCACGTACAGATCAGCCATGTCAACTGTAGGCACCAAGAGCGACCTGCGTCTCAGTCGGGAGATAACCTACACACAGTGTTAGAAGTTGGCTTTCTTGGGAGCTTCGGGAAGAGGCAAGCTTGTTAAGGGAGACCCAAAATGTTCTACTTGGTCGACATACCTATGAAGAACAGAAGCAGGAGGAGCAGCTGAAGCCACACAACAGGAGACAAGGAGCATAAACGCCACCTACCCCCAACCTCACCCAGCTACTTCGAAAAGCCACCCTGTGCTAAATTTAAAATTTTTTTTCTTTTCTTTTTTTTTTTTTTTTTTTTTTTTTTTTTTTTTTTGTTTTTCGAGACACGGTTTCTCTGTGTAGCCCTAGCTGTCCTGAAACTTACTCTGTTAGACCAGGCTGGCCTCGAACTCAGAAATCTGCCTGCCTCTGCCTCCCAAGTGCTGGAACTAAAGGCGTGCGCCACCACCGCCCAGCTTAAATTTTAAATTATTTATTAGTCATAAAATCAGCTGTGTGATTATTATGGCTGTGGCCTTTGCATCCCAAGAAATGCATTAACTATTCTAAAAACACAGTTGAGGCTGCTATAAAGCCTTTGAAATGACCGTCTAGGTTTTCCCCTATTTCAGAAATAAAAGCATTGCTTGTTTCTTTCTTCAGTAAAAACAAATGAAAATAAAGATAATTTAAATCTTCTTTGGTAAGGAAAAAAATAAGAACAAAAAGAAGAGAAAGCAAGCGGGTCATTAGTATGCCCTTACAGAGTGACTGACATTTCAACATTCTACCATCACCATTAAATTTCATAAATGCAAATTGGGAGAAATTAAGGAGACACAAGAACTGTATGAAGTGTGAGACTCTGAGTTGAATCTTGGAACATAAAACCAAACACATAAAAAACTAATAAAGTTTAAGTAGGCAGAAACTTATACTTAAATATTAGTCTAGCATGTTGTAACAATGTCCTTTGTGTTACAATTCTGTACGTGTTTACTATTAGAAGAAGTGAAAGGCATACATTTTGTGTTGCTTTGCAAACCTTTGGTAAGCCTATAATCATTTCAAAAATTTTTTTACAAAAGTTAAACAACTATATTTTAAATAACCTATCTTAACCAAAGAATTCTCTGAGAAAACTGTGGTCTCTATTATTTCCTGCTGCTATAATAAGAACTAATAACTTATAAAGTATAGAGATGGACTTGCCTTGTATCTTCTGGAGGCTGGCAAGTTAAAAGGCACAGAACTATCACCTGGTGGCTTCTTGCTGCACCATAACATGGCAGAGGGCATCACCTGGTTCAAGCACACTGACTGGGATCTCTCTTCCTCTTATGAAGCCACTAGGGTCAGGTCATCATGGTGTCCCACCCTCATGACCTCATTCAATCTCATTTACCTCATCCAGTTTTTATGGCAACTTGACATGGTTTGACATGATTTGGGAAAATGGACACTTAGTTGAGAACATGTCCCTAGCCTATAGACAAGCCTGTGACACATTTTCTCAATTGATGATTGGTATGGTGGACCTATCCCACAGAGGGTGGTGCCACCCCTGGGTGGATGGTCCTGGGTGGTATTAAAAAGCAGACTGAGCAAGCCAGTAACCAGCATTCCTCCATGGCCTCTGCATCCAGATTCCTGCCCCCAGGTTCTTGCCTTAAGTTCCTGCCGATTTATCAGATGATGAACTACAAGTAAGAGGAGAAAATAAACCCCTTGATTTCCCAAGCTGCTTTTGGCAGTAGTGGGTTTTTTGGTTGGTTGGTTGGTTGGTCCCTTGGTCCCTTGGTCCCTTGGTCCCTTGGTCCCTTGGTCCCTTGGTCCCTTGGTCCCTTGGTTAGCTAGCTGGTTGGTTGGTTGGTTGGTTGGTTGGCTAGCTGGCTGGTTTTTTTAAGACAGGGTTTCTCTGTGAAGTTCTGGTTGTCCAGGAACTTGCTCTATAAATCAGGCTGGCCTAGAACTTGGAGATCAGCCTGCTTCTGCCTCTGAGTGTTATCATTAAAGGCACACACCACTACACCCTGACTGATCCTGTTTTATTACAAAAATAGAAAAGTCACTAAGCTACCTCCCAAAGGCCTGCTGCTCTGCCCTACCAGAAGTTCTACTTCCACCACCATAGATGACTCTCAAGTGAAAGTGAGTTTAGCTTTTACAAGTGGGAGGCCCCCTTTCCTCAGGAGACACCTCACTTATGGTGCTGCCTCAGGCTCTTTCCAAGTGGATGGGTCTATCACCAACAGCAAGAGCTTTCTTTTGGGGGTCACACAGTTGAAAACTCACCCTCTATTCCAACTTGCTCCTGGATTGTATTCTCAAAAACAGATCAAGTGATGATACATACCTTTAATCCCAGTACTTGGGAGTCAGAGGCAGGCAGATCTCTGTGAGTTCAAAGACAGCCTGGTCTACTCTACAGAGTGAGTTCTAGGACAGCCAGGGCTACCCAATGATACCCTGTCTCTAAAAAATAAAAAATAAAAAATAAAAGATTAAAAAATCCTTAATCTGTATATATACCCCCAGGCCAGAAACACTAGCCTCTTCACCTCCTTGACACTCAGCCTTGGAACCATTGTACAGTGTGGGGCCGTGAAAGGATGGCTTGGTTTTTGGTAGAAACGCTGGCTGGAAATACCCCGGAGACCCAACAGGTGTCCATGCCTGTGAGGGAGGAGCATCTATTTCGCTACGCTCCCAGAATCCAGGCTCCTGACACGTGATGAAGATCTCCACTGATCAGTGCCTTGCAATCACGTAGGGCAATGCTCCTACCAACCCCTCCACAGGTAGAGGACATGACTACAGGCCTCAGGACCTAGAGAGATTTCCATAATAATGAGTTACCTCTCAAGGCCAGAGGGCATAGCCAATTACATATTCCTTTTCCAGACCCTCTTCCCTTCTTCCTCCCTATTTAAGTCAGGTTTGCCTTGACCTAAGTGGGGTGCATCCAGATTCAACTACCATCCATCATGAAAATAAAGCCTATAAAACCCACAGACTTCCTCGTGTCATTGGGGCCTGTCGTGGAGAACTGTAGAGGGGCTCTCCAAGTATCGAGCCATTGTGTAATCTCCCGTGGAGAGCTTCTCTGCATTCAGCCACAGAGGCCCACCTCTTCAAGCAAGCTAGCCTCAGCATGACCCTGCCAAGCGAGTACAGTAGCTGAGTCTCTTCCTGCGGGCAGTCAGGGCTTTCCTCTCCCTCATTCCTCTCAGCTGCAGGCCAGCCCACAGCCCACAGTCTCTGTCCGCAGCCCCCCAGGGCTTCTGGGAACCCCGAATAGAATAGAGTCCGCTGGCCCATCGTGGCCACTTCTTTGCCTGGGCGCCTCGGTGCACTGGGTCAACCGCCTCTGCAAAGGCTCACCAGAGCTCCCCGGAGCTGGCGGGAGGTGGCCCTCTCTCCAGGTCCACTCAAAAGCCCTTGCCCACCCACCCCCCAGGAACTTCAGACTGAGTGAGAACTCCCCATGCCGGTCAGTCGTGTCCCCCCCTCCCCCCCCCCCCGTGGTGCCAAACTGAACCAACTCAGTCAAAGATCCCGTGCTTCCGCTTCTCTCCAGAGGCAAGCCTCCCTGAGGCACCCACAAGAGCAGAAGGCACAGGGGACCCACAACTCCACCTAACAAGAACCCACGCCCGTGCGCCCACACGCGAGCTAATCATTCCCTGCAGTACAGTTTGATCTGGTTTGTCACAGCCTCTAAAATGCATGTCACAGCTAAACTTAACAGTTTCTCCCTTTCCCCCCTCTCCTCCCTCTTGTCCCTGCCCCCATCCCTGCTCTCAACCTTTGTCTTTCCAAGAAATTATAACTATCTCTCCCAACTTTTTAAAGTACAAGATGCCTTTTGTAACCAAACCTACTGTTGAATAAATAGTTTTGGTTCTGTATGTGCTTTCTCTACTTGTTTTGCTGATCATAGACCTAGGCATACCTCTAACAAACCCTTACACTTTTACTATCTGTAGACAGGTTGTCTTGGTCTTCCATTGCTGTGACAAACACCCTGACAAACACAACTTAAGAAGTGAGCAGGAGACTCACTGTTTAAGAGTACTGGCTTACCCAGGTTCAGTTCTCAAACACCCACATGGTAGGTCATGGCCATATGTAATTCCAGTTCCAGAGGGGAAAAAAATTAAGAAAATACGGCCTTGTTTTAGCCGACAGTTTCAGGGTAGAGTTCATCACAGGAGGGAAATTATGGCAAAGGAGCATGATGCAGTTGGTCACAGTGCATCTGCAGTCAGGAGGCAGATCTGACGAGTGGCACTGCTCAGCAACACCTTATCCTTGTTTGGTTTTGTGTTTGTTTGGGTTGGGTTTGTGGGGGTGTTTGTTTGTTTGTTTGTTTTAGTTTCCAGTCCAGTAAGCCAAAAAAAAAAAAAAAAAATGGTATCACCCACTTTTAGAATCTGTCATCCTATCTCAGTGAACCTAACAAACATGATCCCTCACATGAGGGCCTAGGCTAACCCCATCTAAAAACTCTCTCAGTCTGTCTGGAGACTTGTCTCCTAGGTGATTCCTATCAGGTGATTCTTATTTTGTGTGACAGTCATCCCACAGAAAATCTTAAGTTTGTTACAGTATGTCATGAACATAATTTGGATTCAGTTGTATTAAAATGTTTATAAATGTTAGTTGTTCTGACACTTATTAAAGAAAAAAGGTGTGTGAAGGTTGTTAACGTTCTGAAGATGAAAGCCAATACACTGGTACAAAACTGAAATCCAGACCTCTGTTTGAAACAGTGTGCTTCTCTTAAGCTCTGATCGACGCCAAGCAACATTATAAAATGTGACCTAATGGACAAAGAGTTTATCAAGTTTATCAAGATGTGTACTTGTATTTTTGCTGTTTATCAGGCTTTTAATTACTTGTAATAAGTCTTAATGACACTCAGACTTATTTTTATTATTTTATTACTCTTCTGACCATGTGAGCACCAAGCATGCATGTGGTGCACAGATAGACAGGCAGGCAAAACACTCACACACATTATGGGGGGGGGGGGAATTGGGGAAAGGGGATGGCATCTGAAATGTAAATAAAATATCCAATAAAAAAACAATAAAAATAAAAATGAAGGAGCCAGGGGACTCCTGAAAAGTCCTGTCTTAGGGTTTTACTGCTGTGAACAAACACCGTGATCAATGCAACTCTTATAAAGACAACATTTAATTGGAGCTGGCTTACAGTTTCAGAAGTTCGGTCCATTAACATCAAGGTGGGTATGATAGCATACAGGAAGGCATGGTGCAGGAGGAGCTGAGAGTTCTACATCTTCATCTGAAGGATGTTAGCAGAATTCTGGCTTCCAGGTAGCTAGAATGAGTGTCTGAAAGCCCACACCCACAGTGACACACCTACTCCAACAGGGCCACACCTACTCCAACAGGGCCATACCTCTTAATAGTGCCACTCCCTGAGCCGAGCACATACAAACCATCACAAGTCCGTCCCTAAGAGTAAAAGAAAACCTCCTAAAGAATATCAGTTAATTGTGACAGGAAAAGAAGGGAAAGGAAAAGAAAAAAGAGGGACCGGAGCGGTGGCTCAGCGGTTAGGAGCACTGGCTGCTCTTCCAGAGGTCCTGAGTTCAATTCCCAGCATCCACATGGTGACCCCTGAGCATCTATGCTGAGATCTGATGCCCTCTTCTGGTGTGCATAGAGACAGAGCACTCATATACATACATACATCGAAAGAAAGAAAGAAAGAAAGAGAGAGAGAGAGAGAGAGAGAGAGAGAGAGAAAGAGAAGAGAGACAGAGAGAGACAGAGAAAACTTACTTTGGGGCTATCACCTACATGGTCTTAAACACCCAGCAGGAGTACATAACTAAAAATAAAACAACTGAGAGCAATATTTTAAGACCAAGGAGCCCCTCCCCCAACTATTATAAAGGACCCCCACACATCCTCTCAGCTGTGTCCTCTCTCTAGACACTCCTTGCAGTGTATCTCAACAGATTCTGGTTTGTTTGTTTGTTTGTTTGTTTGTTTGTTTTTGTGACTCTGGGCAAATTCTCTTCATCACCTATGTCACCAATCCTCTCTAGGGCACTTCACACATCAAGAGTGATTATCTCAATTTACACATGGATAAAAACGTGAGTCTCCCTATCCCCTTTACAGATGCCATTTAGTAATTGGGGAAATATTTTTCTTTGTTTCAGTTAGCTCTTTCTTTAATAGTTGAGTCTCCATATTTTTGATGTGTTGCTGTTGTTGGCCATATTTTTATTAGCATATTGTTTGTCTTATTGACTTACATGGTGTCTGTCACTAAGCTTTTCCCCCTTAGCTTTGTCTTGAATTGTCTTCATTTAGTGGTGTTGGCCACAAAGACTGTTAAATTTTAATCTTTTTCTTACTTATTTTTGTCCTTGTTATCACGGTTGCAAAAACCCTTTCCTATGCCGATTATAATCACATTAATTCAACTGTTCTTCTGGATCTTTTATGGATCTGTGCTTTATTACACATTTGATCCACATAGAGAGGACGTTAGCATAGGAGTTCATTGAGCATTTTCTTCACCCAAATAAACTGTCATAAAGTCATTTTCTGAATTATCACTCCTTCCCCTAGTGATCTAAAGTACCAGGAATGGGGATGTCTTTAACAAGCATTTAAATCTGCACTGATAGAACTCCCCTCCAGCCCTCACTCAGCACCCCGTTCCCCGTGCAAGCATTAAGATGAAGGTGGTGTCTGGGGACTACGCCCCATTTAAGATCTTGGCAAAGACTATGTGTCTAGGGACTCTGATCCTTCAACCCCAATCCTAACCACTCTATCAAATGGATCTGGGCCAGTAAGATGGTGTGTAGGTAATCGTGCCTGCTGCCAAGTCTGATGACCTGAATTGGATCCCTTGTAGGAAGAGCAAGCCCACTTATATTAATGAGTCTCTGACTTCCACAGGCACAGCAAGGCACCCCTCACATCCACACACACTAAACAAAATGGGATCAATTTTTTTCAAAAAAAAATAAGTGTACCTATATCCCCAAGGCTGTTTAAGAGAATCTTTGCAGATTTGTGAAGGAAACGTGATTTATCGTCTCCCAATGCTTTTGTCAACTGAAACTTGTCCTAATCCCACATCTGGTCTCACAGAACAGAGAGATCCTGTGAAGTCAAATGCTTCATCCAGTCGTGACACCTGTAATTCTGGAGAAAGAACAAGGGTACTGCAAGAGGAAACATTCGTATGGTCTCTTTCATTCAATAGGCTAACTATGTCTAAGGGAGGACTCTGGAGGAGGGAGGCCTCTGAGGAGGCACACTATGAAAGAAGTCAGGGTTCCAGGGTAAAACTAATGTCCTTTAGAAAAGCTATTAGAAATGCATATGAACAACTGTAGTCGATGAAGGTTTGAGGCATTTTAAGAGAGCTTTTATTTTATGGATGTTCAATTGCATCCATGCCCCTCCAATGGCTCTCCAGAAGCAGCTCCTAGGAAGAGGGCTACTCTCCCATCTCCTCGGTAACTTTTAGAGTGTTCAAATCTCATCCCTTGGGTCACACTTCTTCAGTTAAGAAGACAATATTAGCGTCAACTGAGGGAATACTGTTTCCTCGAGTTCCCTGGGCTCCCCAAAAGTGAGATGCCCGCCCTGGGTCGCGCAACTAGTTGGGGTAGTTGCAATGCCTAAACCCTGAAATGCCTCGTCCATCTTTTGGGTGAAAAAAACTTATTACACGGACCAGAGAGTGTTCCTGATTCTTTCTCCGAAATACTTGGTCCCGGCCCCTACAGAGAACCCTGAGTCTTCTGTAGTTTTAACGTCATAAGCAGCCCCAAGCTTCAATTACTGCTCCTCCACAGGACGGCGCCCCCCTCCAACCAGAACCAGACATCGCTGGGACAGCTTCGCGTTTCTGCCGCAGCTACGCCGTGGCGCTTCCCACAGTGCCTCGGGGCGCGCGCGGGCTCCTGGGAGTTGTGGTCCGGCGACGCGCAGCATTGCAGCGGCAGCTACGGGCTCCGCGCCTGCTTTGTCTGTCTGCGGGCGCGCGCCGCTGCGGTGAGTGAGGCTGAGGCCGGGTCTGTGCGCCCGGGAGAGGGGGCTGTGTCGTGAGCCTGTCGCTCCGGCCAGGGTCTGTGAATAGGCCAGGCCGGCCGCCCAGGCCAAAATCGCCGGCCGCAGACAAGGGTGCGCTGGTCGGAGAGCGGGTGGGCCGCGGTCTGCTGCGGAAGGGCCCCGCTGCGATGTCGGGGTCCCTGGGAAGCTGGGGCCCAGCAAGCGTGGGAGGGGCCACAGGAAGGTCCAGCTAGGCCAGGAGATGCAGAGTTCACGCCTAGGGAGCTGAGAAGGGAGTGGCGTCTATCGTGGGGGGAAATTCATCCTCACCCCATCGCTCCTTAAATTGCCTCATTAGATTTCTCCCAAACCCTACAGATCACTCTGTCTCTTCTCCAGCCCCTCTCTCCTGAAAAAGCACCATTTTAGGTCTTCAATTTGTAGGGCGTGTCTCAGATGTAAGAGATTCCCTCACTTTCTGGTCATCTGTTCTTCCGAGAGATATCTAATGAGATAGTGTTAACTTGTTTACTAAGTGAAGAAACTGGAGTCCGGGCTGTTAGGTTGCTTTGCTCCAGGTCATATACACCGAGGGAAGCAAGGCAAAATTCCAAGTCTGTCAGAACCTAATTCTGAGCTATGGTAGCATTTCTAATAGGTAAAGCAGCGTTTTGTGTTATGAAACCGCTCTCTTCCGATGCCTTCAAGAATTTGATTGCTCTGACTTGAACACGGTTTTCCCTCGACAGTTTCCTGTTGTAAGTTGCCCTGCTATTAATCAGGGAGAGTCTGGAGACATAGCTGAGGCATGTTGGCTACCTCTTAGCAGGTATATACTGTGCTCACTTATTTTGACTTAACCATGTTTTCTAGACACTCGAGAGAAAAAAAATCCAACCCCAGGGAGGAGGTACCATGTGCTTTTCTTTGTGAATGCACGCGGGGGGGTGGGGGGGGGCTTTATTTTTAATGCATAATATCTTGTATTTCTAAGTGAATGCATTTGCAGCATGACAGGGAACCCCTTTATAGCTTGTGTTCCCAGTTGGAAGTGAATCCTTCAGAGATTTGTCATCAGGATATATAACTGAGTGGATAGAAGGTTTAGCTACTCAGTTAATAAAATAGAAAATTGTACCATCAGATTGCTAATTCATTAAGCTAAGAGAGTCCAGCATTTTGATTGGACATACTGAAACAAAGGTTATACTGTACCATTACATAAATGAAGTGTACAGATTCAGGAATTTGATCCTTAAATAAGCATTGGGGGGGGGGGGGGGGAATGGTGGTTTGGGTTTAGAGCCTACTAAGAATTGCCAGAAGGTAACAAGACCTTCTTTGTTAGGTCATTGTAACTTCAGGGGAACTAGAAAGGAGGGCTGGAGCTGTTCCTTCTTAACGAAACCCAGGAAGGCTGAAGTGCTGACTTCTTAGGCTTGAGGAATAAAGTCAACAGTTGCCTGGGGAGTAGAGGACTCCAATTTCATATCAAGACGAAATACAAACAGAAGCGGCCCTTACGTGGGAACTAACAGTAGGAACTCCTGCTTCTCTGCTGTCTGTTTTCCTCTGCCTCTTTGCTCCAAGATCCGTTTCTGGTCAGTCAGTCCTGCTATCTTTAGCCCACTTTGCAGTGACATTACCTCAGTCAGTCTGGGTTTCCTGTGTTTATACCCCAAACTGATCTCAACTCTCAGCTCTGCCCTTTACTGTTTGTTTTCTAATTTGGTTTTTTTGTTTGTTTGTTTGTTTTTTTCTGTCCCTCAGGTATTCCAGACCAGCCCATGGAAGAATCATATGAAGAGGCGGTGATCAAAGTCATCAAGCAGGAGTGGACATGTTTGGGTTTCCAACAGCTACCCTGCTGGACTGTCATGGAAGATATGCCCAGAATGTAGCATTTTTCAGTGAGTGAGTCAGCTGGTTGCTGGGATGACTTCAGAGTACTATAAGAAGATGCATTCATTTGGTGAAGCTCACTGTTCCTCAGGGTACAGGAAAAGCCTGCAAGCTGAATTGGAAATGATAGTGAAAACAATTTGAAGTCAGCCAATGATGGTGCACACCTTTAATCCCTGCACTTACGAGGCAGAGGCAGGCAGATCTCTGAGTTAGAGGCTAGCCTGGTCTATAAAATGAGTTCTGGCACAGCCAGGGCTATATGGAGAAACCCTGTCTTGGGTTTCTAACAGTGAGTCTGAGAAAGATAGGGAAACAAGGAAGAGAATGACTGGATAGGCTTGTTCAGTTCTGCTGTAGCTTAATAGACCAGAAATAACGTGGATTTTAAAAGAAGGAATTCCAATCCTGTTTGCATTATCAAAGTTCCTTAAGCTTCAGGCTTTTCATCGTACAATGGAACAGACAGTACGCTGCATCTTGTAATATATCTGAAATTACACTGCTTATTTTCTGAGGTCGTAAACAACTGTTGGAGAGCAGACCGGGTAGAGTGACGGTCTCGAACCCAGTGCAGTGTAAGCCTTGGGGCTTCTCACCAGAATCATTCTCTCTTTTGCTTGACTTTATGCTTATTTTAGAGGAGTGCTTTTAAGGTTTTAAAGTTTTAGTCCCTTCATATCCTAACTTCACACCTGTTTGGGAATCAGCTAAAACTTAGGTAAAAGGCTCTCTGTGATTCTCTATATAATTTTCTTAATTTTCTGAGCCCCTTTGTTTGTTTTGTTTTGTCTGTTTTTGGACCAGGCTTTCTCTATAACCCTGGTAGTTCTAGAATTCACTCTGTAGACCAGGCTGACCTTGCACTCACAGAGATCTGTCTGCCTCTGCCTCCTGTGCACTGGAATCCAAGATATGCACCGCCACCACCGCCGCCTGGCCTTCTGAGCCTTTTTTTTTTTTTTTTTTTTCTTATAAAATAATCTTGTTAGGGCTGGAGAGATAGATGGCTTGGTGGGTAGCACTAGCTGCTCTTCCAGAGGATCCAGGTTCAATCCCAAGTACCTACTCCAAAAAAATTTAATAATACTGTCTATCTACCAAGAATTTGAGAGGCTACATTAAATTTAAAGGTAGTACGTAGCTATGAATCATGCTAATATTTGAATCCCAGATTAATAGTTATGTGATCTCCCATGCTTAGTTTCTCTCTATAGCAGTCTCAGGATGGTTTTCAAGATTCAGTTATATATACAGAGTTCGTAGGATAATGCCTGGCACATAATTAGTTATGTATACAGAATATACATTTGTATATATTAGTTATGTATACAGAGTTCGTAAGATAATGCCTGGCACATAATTAGTTATGTATACAGAGTTCGTAAGATAATGCCTGGCACATAATTAGTTATGTATACAGAGTTCGTAGGATAATGCCTGGCACATAATTAGTTATGTATACAGAGTATACATATGTATATAGAGTATAATATGTATATATCAGTTATGTATACAGAGTTCGTAGGATAATGCCTGGCACATAATTAGCCCTCTAAGGATTATATTTCTCTTCTCCCTGTTCTTCTCACTCAGCATATTGGTGCATCTTACATGACTTCCCTCTCGTTTTACCAGATGTGATGACAGAAGCCCACAAGTATGACCCTTCAGAGGCCTCGGGATCCTCGAGCTGGGATTTCCAGAGTTCTTTCAGAAGAGAGAAGCTGGAACAAAAATCCCCAGATTCTAAGGCACTCCAGGAAGACTCACCTGGAGTGAGACAGAAGGTCTATGATTGCCAGGAGTGTGGGAAGTCTTTCCGCCAGAAAGGTAGTCTAACATTGCACGAGAGAATCCACACTGGTCAGAAGCCCTTTGAGTGCACCCAGTGTGGAAAAAGCTTCAGGGCCAAAGGCAATCTAGTTACACATCAGCGAATACACACAGGAGAGAAGCCCTATCAGTGCAAAGAGTGTGGGAAAAGCTTTAGTCAGCGAGGCAGTCTAGCTGTCCACGAGAGACTCCACACTGGACAGAAACCCTATGAATGTGCCATTTGCCAGAGAAGCTTCAGGAATCAAAGTAACCTTGCTGTTCACCGAAGAGTTCACAGTGGTGAGAAGCCCTATAGATGTGACCAGTGTGGAAAAGCTTTCAGTCAGAAAGGAAGCTTAATTGTGCACATCAGAGTTCACACAGGTCTGAAGCCCTATGCGTGTTCCCACTGCAGGAAGAGCTTCCACACCAGGGGCAATTGTATTCTGCATGGAAAAATCCACACGGGAGAGACACCCTATCTCTGTGGCCAATGTGGGAAAAGTTTCACTCAGAGAGGGAGCCTGGCTGTGCACCAACGAAGCTGCTCACAACGGCTCACTCTGTAAGCACTCTCTTCAAAGGAAGTTCTTCTTACAGATTAAGAGTACAAAACCCTCAGTAATCAAGACTTTATCCAGTGTCTTAGGGTAAGTTGAAGTTCTTTCAGAAGGACCAGCATTTGATAGGGCAAACTGACTTTTTCCCTTTCCCCCAAATGAATATGAAAAATAAATGTCCTGTTTATCATTATCAGGTATTTTTCATAATTTCTTTATATTGATATAATTTCCTGAGGCATTCTCATTAACTTCTCCTGTCATAATTGACCTTTTTCTTAGTATAGCAGATACAGATTTTAGATTTATAGTCAATACCATAAGCCTTTTAAATAATTATCTCCTAGGCTAGAGAGATAGCTCAACCACTAAAGAACAAGCTCACAATGAGAAAAAGAAAAAAGTTATTTAATCTCAAGGTCATTTCCTTCTATACATATTCAATTTAATCTGCATTCAGGACCACTGGGTGGAATCCAAGGGATAAATCTGTTTTAGTAATCTTTTTATTGAACCTAAATAATGAGTCATCCCAGTAATGTAACCAACTACCAGTATCCATAGCAGAGGCCCCAACCTTACAAAACAAGTTTCCCTTACAAGCTTGCAAAGGTTTGGAATATGCACATAGAGATTTGCTTCAGTCCTACACTTCACTATCTGGTTTTCTAAGAATTGTGTGCTTGTATGTTACTTTCCCTTAAGGGAAGTCCAAACTCCCTGAGAAACACAGTGGCCTTCTCTTAACTCCTTTGGAGACAGTAGCAAAGTCTTGAGATTGGGAAACCTAGAAAGAAAGGACCAAATTGTCGTTGTAACTGAGCCTCTACTAACCTACAGTCAGTGATGAAGTGTCCCTTCCAGCAATATGTGCTGTGCTCCTACACACTGACAATTTGGAAGCATAACTCCCTCTGAATTCTATTTTAACCTCTGGGGAATGAGATTTGGAGAAAATGAAGAAAGGAGAGGTTTGTAGAGAGATTTTTTATTTTAATCTGAAGCCACTATAATTCTTCCTGCTGAGCATTTAATAACTAACTGATGAATAATGTAGAAAAGTTTTCACATTAAGGCACTGTCTTAGGGTTACTATGGCTACCATGAAACACCATGACCAAAAGTAAGTTGGGGAGAAGAGGGTTTATTTTCAAAGGAAGTCAGGGCAGGAACTCAAGCAGGATAAGAACCTGGAGGCAGGAGCTGATGCAGAAGCCATGGAGGAGTGCTGTTTACTGGCTTATTCCTCATGGCTTGCTCATTCTGCTTTCTTACAGACCCCAGGACCACCAGCCCAGGGATGGCCTCACCCACAATGGGCTGCCTCCCCCCCACCCCACTCCCCCATCAATCACTAATTAAAATGCTTTACAGGCTTGCCTACAACCCAATCTTCTGGAGACATTTTCTTGATTGAGGTTTCCTCTTCTCACATGACATTAGCTTGTATTAAGCTGACATGCAATCATCCAGCACAGGTACCATTCTGTTCTTTGTAGAAGATCTTATAAACTGTAGCCTGCTTAATCTCAAAAAACTCATGATAGCAAATTATCATCTACAGGGGTAAATTATGTCAAAGGTCTTTGGACAGTCATTCAGTGGATTTGATCAGTGATAAAGAGTACCCCCAGGAATACTTCGGTAACATTTGAAGATGTATACAAGACTAACATTCCCATTCTTTTTTTTTTTTTTTTTTTTTTTTTAAGATTTATTTATATATTATGTATACAGCAGTCTGCCTGCATGTATGCCTGCAGGCCAGAAGAGGGCACCAGATAGCATCATAGATGGTCATGAGTCACCATGTGACTGAGAATTGAACTCAGGACCCCTGGAAGGCAGACAGTGCTCTTAGCCTCTAAGCCATCCCTCCAGCCCAACGTTCCCATTCTTAATGACTGCACGCAAGAAATAAAATTGATTTTTTTTTTTTTTTTTTTTTTTTTTTTTTTGGTTTTTCGAGACAGGGTTTCTCTGTATAGCCTTGGCTGTCCTGGAACTCAACTCGGTAGACCAGGTTGGCCTCGAACTCAGAAATCTGCCTGCCTCTGCCTCCCAAGTGCTGGGATTAAAGGTGTGCACCACCACCACCCGGCCCTAAAATTGAAATTTAAAAACTGGAATATGGGGCTGAAGAGATAGCTCAGAGTTTAAGAGCACTGTCTGCTCTCTTTCAGAGGTCCTGAGTTCAATTTCTAGCAACCACATGGTGGCTCATAGCCATCTATAACGAGATCTGCTGCCCTCTTCTGGTTTGCAAGCATACATGTAGGCAGACTGCTGTCTATACAACAAATAAATCTTTAAAAAAAAAAAAAAAGAAAAGAAAAAAATGAAATATTTATGCAGTGAAAGTAAATCCAGCAATAAAATATGTCAACAAAACATGGACAATATTATGAATAAATCCAGCATTCACAGAATCTGAATATATATATACATATATGAATATACATACATATATGAATATATATACACACATATATGTGTATGTATATGACTCCCCTTGTGTTTCTTCATAGAACAGGAAGAACTGATTGAAAAATCAGGAGGAAACTTTATGAAGTGAAAAGTCCTAAGCCCTTAAGTGGTATATGCATGAGTCTATATAATCATTACCATCTACTGAATTCACAGTTAGATCTGTACACATAAAGTACACCACAGTAACAAGCAGGCAGTTTTAACATTGCATACAAGTTCTTTGTCATTCATTCTTGAAAAGGTAATGTCTGGGTCACCTCTATCTACACAGGCTGATAACTGCTTAAGTTAATAGAAAACAGTGCCACATTGCTTCTAATGATAGGCATGAAAAGCCCTTACAAGGTCTGCAGTGTTGCCTGTATCTTTGGGAGTACTTGCACTATGGGAAATCAGTTACCATGTAAAAAAAGAAGCCACTGTAGTGTACAAGCTCCATGTATTCACCGGTTGCCAGGCTCAGCTCAACAGACAGCATCAACCCTCTAAATTTTGTTTTTCTTGCTGTGATAAAATACCCTGAGAAAAGCAAGTTGCGGAAGAAAGCATATTTTGGCTTAGTTCCACATCGAGAAAGGTATGGCCAAAGGAGCATGAAGCCAACTCAGCACATTGGATCAGCAGTCCAGAAGGAAAGACAGGGCTGTGCTATAAAACCTCAAAGCCTGCCCAGGGTGACATGACTTCTAGCAATGTTCCTCCTCCTGATGGTTTCATGACCTTCCCAGACATGCCACCAGCAGGAGACCAATCGTTCTAACACGTGAGCCTGTGGACATCTCAGCCAAACCACAGCCGACCTCCAGCCACAGTAATGAGTCACTGCTGATGTCCAGCCTAGGGAAATACTAGGCGCCTACACTCTCAGCTGACATCTGACAATTAGGCAAAAGATCCCATAGTGTCAGGCAAGCCCTGTTCTTATCTGGATCCCCTCCTAAGTGCATTCAGGTGATGACAGAATGTACAAAAATAGTTGTAGAGCTGAGAGCTCCAGCTTCCTACTGGCTATTGGGTTAAGTTTAAGGAGCCAGCAGACGTCTTCTGACATCAGGTAGCCATTTTCTTGAACAAAGAAGCCATCCTTGCAGTTACTAAATGAATACTCTGTGATAATGCAGCTGAGTTACAGCAGAGACAGTCCATCACATTTGCAATAGTATATCAGAAACAGGCTTCACGCTCTACCCACACTCAAAAGCAGGGGTATGACTCACTAGCAGCAACCTTACAATATTCATTTTCTTTGTTTCAAGACTGACTACCTAGCCCTGGCTGTCTTGGAACATACTATGTAGACCTGGCTGGCATCAAACTCACAGAGATCTGCCTGCCTGCCTCTGTACTGGGATTAACAATGTGTGCGGCTATGCCCAATTAGAATATTCAGTTTCTGATTTGGGTTTTTTTGTTGTTGTTTTGGGGGGTTCCCCCCCTTTTTTTTTTTCTTTTCTTTTCTTTTTTTTTTTTTTTTTTTTTTTTGGTTTTTCAAGAAAGGGTTTCTCTGTGTAGCCCCTGGCTGTCCTGGAACTCACTCTGTAGACCAGGCTGGCCTGGAACTCAGAAATCCGCCTGCCTCTGCCTCCCAAGTGCTGGGATTAAAGGCGTGCGCCACCACCATCTAGCAAATATTCATTGTCTATATACTGAAACAATACTACAAACCAAGTGAGTTGACACAACAATAGTGTGTTATTTGAGCGTTCCAGAGGATAAAGTATCTGCAGGGTGACAGTCCCTCTGAAGAGCACAGAGTATAGAAATCTTCAACTCCTGCATTTCATTTCTACTTGTAGGGTCTCATGGCCTGGCAACCCTATGTCTCTTTGTCTCTCCTCACATAACATCAGTCCTGTTGGATTAAGGACCTCTCTTACTCCAGTCAAGCCTCATCTTAGCTAATTACATGGACAAAGACTATGAATAAGCAGGTCACTGAACCCATTACCCTTACAGCATGTCTGCCATAGTATCAGAAACATCCTTTGAAGAGAAGCATGTGTACCTAACATAATGGATTACAAATACAGTTCAAGGACATTAGATCATCAGAAAACTTGGCAGAAATCAAATTTTTCAGCCCCTGTCTGACACCTACTAAAAATGTAATTGGGCAGGGAGAAGGAAGGGAAGGGACAGCAATCTGTTTACATATGCCTGGTTTGCCAGCTGCTTATTTGACCCCCAATCCTACAGACCTCTCTATGCAAATATAAACCCCCTTTGGTGGGAGGGGATACCAAGCAGCAGGCAGTCTAGAATTCCCACATATTATTACACAGGGTATCAGAAGGCAAATCTTTCTCCATGATAGGGTCCTAATTATTGAACTTTCTCTTCAAGATGCAACACCACAGTTCAACAGTAAAAGTGTGATTTCTGACCTCATACTTTTAAGATTTGGGTTTTGGTGGTTTTTGGTTTTGGGGCATAGGTGTTTGGTTAGTTGGTTGGTTTTGGTTTTGGTTTAGTTGGTTGGTTGGTTTTTTTTAAGACAGGGTTTCTCTATATAGCCATGGTTGTCCTATAACTAGCTCTATAGACCAGGCTGGCCTCAAACTTAGAAATCTGCCTGCCTCTGCTTACTGAGTGCTGGGGTTAAAGGAGTGAGCCATCACTCCCAGCTAAGATTTGGAGGTTTTTTTGTTTTTTTTTTTAATTTTCAGTTGTAAGTGGGTCGCGGTGAGTTCCTACCTTTGGAGTGCATTTCTAGCGCTCTTCGACTAGAAGGGTGTTTAAAATAATGCTTGGTCTTCCCGTGGCTCATTGGTCCTGGCTAAGTGCTGTTGTTTAAGTGGAGACAGTTAGTGCTGGTTTGTGGTTGGAGGAGGCTGGGGTACTCAGCTACTGTCTGGTGGTCTCTGACTCCACAGACGTGGTCAGAGGGCCAAAGGATCAGTGAGAGCCAAATGTTTTCTAGTATTATGGAAAGTACCATTGGAATTTCTTATGGAGATTATATTGCACTTCTAGATTGTTTTGATAATGTAGCTGTTTTTACAATATTAATTCTGCCAATGCATGGCAGCATGCTAGATCTCATGTTTTCTTCAGGATCTTAAAGTTCTTATTGTTGAGATCTCTTTCTCCTCAGCTAGGTTTTCTCCTGGGTATTCTTTGAAGCTGTTATGAATTTGGCTTTTCCCTAATCTTTTCCCCAGCACATTGTTGGTATATAGAAAAGCTATTGATATTTCATGTTGATTTTGTATCCTATTACTCACTGAAAGTGTTTATCAATCCTAGGAATTTCCTGATGGGATATTTAGGGTCCTGTCATTTCCAAGCAGTTACTCAATTCTTCCTCTTTATCCTTCAGCCATGTTGCTTTATCTAAACTTTGAGCACTATATCGAAATAGAGAGTGGAGACAGGGCTGGAGAGATGGCTCAGTGGTTAAGAGCTCTGGTATGTCTGAAAACAGCAACAGTGGGTTCACATACGAGAGAGAAGAGAGAGAGAGAGAGAGAGAGAGAGAGAGAGAGAGAGAGAGAGAGACAGAGACAGAGACAGAGACAGAGACAGAGAGACTAGACACCCCTTTGTTCTCCCTGATTTTAGAAGACATGCTTTCAGTTTGGGTTAGCAATCTCAACAGGAATGCCATAGCCAATTTTTGACTGGATTGTTTGCTTTCTTGGTATTTAGTTTTTTAGGTCTTTGTATATTCTATATATTAGTCCTCTGTACTATGTATAGCTGGCAAAGATTTTCTCCTTCAACATTGGGTGCATCTTTATTCAGTTAACTGTTAATTGTATAAAACCTTTTTAATACCATGTATCTGTTGACTGTCAGGTTTATCTCCTGAGTGACTGGAGTCCTATTCAGAAAGTCCTTACCTATGCCTGTACCTGTATCTTACCCTTACCGACACTTAAATCTTGAAGTATTTGTCCTGAGTTTCCTCTAGCAGCTTTAGAGTCTCAATTCTTATATTAACATCTTTGATCTGCTCAAAATTGACCTTTGTGTAAGAAAACTCTAAGCACCAAACTTTCATTCTTTTACCCTTAGATCCCCAGTTTTCACAGCACTGTTTGTTAAAGGGGCTATCCTTTCTCCAGTGTGTAGTTTTGGCATCTTTCTCAAAATCAGGAGGCTATAGCTTCATGGGTCTGTAATCGGCCTTCTGATCTGTTCATTACATCTCAGTTTTAGCACCAGTGTCGGGTTGATGTGATCTCTGTGACTGAGCAATGTCACTTGAAAATGTTTATAGTAGTGCCTCCTGCCTTGTTTTTGTTTAGCTAAGGATTGCTTTGTCTGTCTGAGGTCTTCTGTGCCTCTGTGCTTGTAAGGTTGCTTTTCTATTTCTGTGAAGATTGTTGCTGGGATTTTAATAAATGTTTAGATGGTTCTGCTAAAATATCTATTTTTACAAAGTAAACCATAAGTACAGGAGCTCCTCCTGTCTTCTGGTAGCTTCATTTCTGCTAGGGTTTTAAAGTTTTCATTCCTCTCTCTCTCTCTCTCTCTCTCTCTCTCTCTCTCTCTCCTTTAATGTGCGTGTGCGTGTTGTATGTGCAGGAGGAGGTCTGAAAGGTATAAGATCACCAGGAGTCACAGGCAGTTGTGAGCTGCCTGATATGGGTGCTGCAAATCTAACTCAGGTCCTTTGCAAGAGGACTGCGTGCTCTTAACCACTGAGCCCTGTCTCCAGTTCACAAAGGAACACTCTCAATCAATACTTCCACTCAGGGTGTTCCCCTAGGTTGGGGAGAGATAGGATTTGTGAACACTTCCCCAACTAGTTCAGAAATCCAAAATTTTAAAAGAGAATTGAAGTATCACAAAAGAACTCTACTAGCCTGAGTTGATGTCATTATTGAATATTCTCTTCTCTGTTGAAGCTGGTCAGGTAGTAAGAAGGGCTGCCATGGCTGCTTGGGGAAGAGAACATGCACCTGCATGGGGTGGTAACAGCAGATGAGAAATTCCCCAACTAACAGCCTGCATAGGATAACAATGAGGTCTACCAAGGCAGGGTCTTTGAAACCTTATCATAAAGATTACATTATCAGACTAGAGAGATGGCTCAGTGGTTAAGAGCACTGACTGCTTTTCCAGAGGTTCTGAGTTCAATTCCCAGCAATCACATGGTGGCTCACAACTATCTGTAATGGGATCTGATGCCCTCTTCTGGTGTTTCTGAAAACAGCAACAGTGTACTCACATATAAAATAAATAAATCTAAAAAGAAAAAAAGAATACCTTAAAAAAAAAAAAAAAAAAGGTTAGATTATCAGGGATAAATCAGTGCCAGATCCCAAAATATGAACAAAACCTTTAATGTACTACAGGGAAAGACAAAGGCCTCAGAGTTCCAGGAGAGGCTGGGGATCAGATGAGAAAGGACTTGGGGTCAAAGCAGTGGTTCTCAACCATCCTAATGTTGCAGCCCTTTAATACAGTTCCTCATGTGGTGATCCCTAACCATAAAATTATTTCATTGCTATTTCAGAACTGTAATGTTGCTACTGTTATGAACTGTGATGTAAACATCTGATATGCAAACTCTAAAGAGGTTCGAACCCATAAGTTGAGAACCTCTAGGTTAGACATAAGGGGTCCTTGGGACAAAGGATGCTAACGTTATTCTGTAACTTACAGACAGTAAATCAAAATGAGCATAATGAGAAAGTACAGAAGATCTAAGGATGGATCTGGAGGAAAAAGAAATTACTTTTCTAACAGACCTTAGGGCTGCATGCCCTTCTCTGCCCTAGCCTGAATAAGGAAAGTAAATGTTCCCTGTCCTCTTACACTGCAATTGCATGTTCAACATGAAAACATCGTTGGTTTTGTCGGTATGTTCTTCCTGCCTTTTCTTGCATACAAAGAGAATTCTCCTGCTCAAGTTCACTGGTAATATGCCAAAACTCCGGCTAAAGTGTAAACTTTAAGTCCAGATGGGCAGAAGATTTTCTGGGGACGTGCAATAGGAGAAAGCTTGGAAGTTGTAAGTATGTATACAGGCAATCATGTTTGCTATGATGTGCCAGGAATATAAATCGGCTTAAACTCTCGCCCAGGAAGATGAAATAAGCAGTAACTAGAAGAGGGAGAGAGGAAAAGAAAAAGAGAGAGTTGTTGAGAAGGATTAAATATGAGGTCTTTATACTTTTGGTGGAAAGGATTAAAAAGAGGAGAATGTTTTAAATAATGATGGGGTTTTTATCCTAGGAATTTTAAACAGAAAATAAAGACAAAGGAATGAAAGTCCATCACAGGAGGTCTGAGCAAGCTGCACAAGGCTTATGGAAATGAGATGGTAGCTGTCTTCAGACGCACCAGAAGAGGGCATCGGATCCCATTACAGATGGTTGTGAGCCACCATGTGGTCGCTGGGAAGAGCAGTCAGTGCTTTTAACCTCTGAGCTATCACTCCAGCTCTGAAAATGAGGTTTAAGGGTGACATATGATAGATGATTAAAGTTTATTAAAAATCCCTAAGGTACTGGTTGGTGGTGGTACAGGCCTTTGATCCCAACACTCGGGGAATAGGAGTTGGTCGATCTCTCAATTCAAAGCCAGCCTTGGGGCGGCGGAATCCCTATGTTTATAGACAAATGTAATGGCTGTACCTTTAATCTCAGCGCTCAAGGCAGAAGCCAACAGATCTTTGTGATTTCAAGGATACCATGGTCTACAAAGTGAGTAGGTTCTAGGACTATGTAGAAAGAACTTATCTCAAAAATTTAAAGAAAGAAAATCCCCAAGATTATAGTGCTCTACAGACACAAAAACTGGTTTATACTTGTAAAACTGTACCATGTAATACATATATACTGTGTTACTATGGTAACATACATGAACTGGTTTAAAAGAAGGAGGATGTAAGTACAATCAAGGTCATAACTGGTGGTTTTGCTGGCCTCATTAGGTTTTAACCACCTGGGGAAACTGAGTCATAACAAAACCAAAGCTCTTTTTAAATTGGGTTGTTTTGACCAAGCCTTATTAAAATGCTACACAGAGTTTAAAGTTACAAGACTGGCAAAGCCATCCTTCTGGGTGTCCAACAAAGCTTGGAAGCCTACACCAGGGAGGAAAGAAAGTCAAAAGACAATTTCCTAGCCCTTGCCCTCAAGCTCAGTCAGGACCCGGAGAATGACAGGAGCTAACTGATCAGGCCTCTTGATCAGAGAGGCTCCAAAACTCCCCAGCAGGGTTGCATCTTATAAAAAGGGAGGTATCACTGGGGATCTCAGGGTGGGTATGCTACAACACAGTTACAGTGGGATGGGGGCCACAGTATCTCTAAACGGCGAAGGGCATGGAACTTGCCAAAGGACAACAGTTTAAAAGGATAATGAGAAACAAACCCCTGAACTGAGACCCTTCCAAAGTAGCCAACAGGACTGTGGAACCCCTCGGGTGGGTAGAGCCTTCCTCCTCCCTGCTGCAACGGCTGACACACTTAGAATTGTCCTACAGTATGTTGTGACACAATTAGGCCTTGTAGAAAATACAGACTCACTGCTGGATGGTGGTGGCACACACCTTTAATCTCAGCACTCTGTGAGTCCGAGGCCATCCTGGTCTACAGAGCAAGTTTCAGGACAGCCAAGGCTACATGGAGAAAACTGTCTCAGAAAAACAAGCAAATGCCGGGCCGTGGTGGCACATGCCTTTAATCCCAGCACTTGGGAGGCAGAGGCAGGCAGATTTCTGAGTTTGAGGCCAGCCTGGTCTACAGAGTGAGTTCCAGGACAGCCAGGACTACACAGAGAAACCCTGTCTCGTAAAAAAAAAAAAAAAAACAAAAAACAAAAAAAAACAAAACAAAAAAAAAAAAAGAAAAGAAAAGAAAGAAAGAAAGAAAAGAAAAACAAGCAAACAAACAAAAAAGGAAAAGAAATTACAGACCCAGATCATAAATGCCACCTTATCATTAGTAACCTAAAATACCTCATGAAAGCATTAGACACTAATTGGGACTATCATACTCCTTGGGAACCTCCCTTTTCTGGTAAAAATTAATCAGGCCTTTAAATGACAAATTACTAAATTAATTTTAGAGACTAAATCCCAAATTCTCTAAAAAGCCTGCAAAACTTACTGATTTGTTAGACTGTTCTTTTCATGCATGGTTACCTGTGAAGAGCTTTTGGGGCTGCTTGGCAGGAATCTGACATTGGGCCCGGACAAGGAAGTTCAGGCAGGAATCTAATTTTAGCCTAAAACACAGAAGTAATTTCAGTCAGTAATCCAAGTCTTAGGCTAGAACAAGAAGTAGGCCTCAGGCATGGATATGACTGTGGGCTAGGACAGGGAAGTAGGCTCAGATATTTTTGTCATCCTGATGAGCCCTTAGAAACAGCAATCATAAGAGTGATTACAGGAGTGATCATCAAGGGGACTTTGTCTATTGCCTTGTTTGTTCCGTGACTATTTGCATCTATTGTATTGTTGGTTCCTCAACCTAGAACTGACCTAAATACTTGCATGTAATTAAAATGGTTTAAAAGAAAAGGTGGGAGCAGGAATAAACCTGCCTTCAGCCTCAGAACTGGCTGTGTAGAAACTTAAAATTAATAAAAAGCTCTGATTTTGGTTTTAAACTCAAACATTAACTTCCACGAGGGACACATCCCAGGAGAAGCACATTTCAAAGGCTCAACAAACATTGCAGAGGAAAGGGCCCAAAATAAGAGTTTATTAGCCCTTAGCACAGTAAAACCTGGGTAAATAGAAGCTACTTAAGCTGACCTTCTTTCTTAAGTGCAAATTTGAGTTACTTAGCAACTGGGCCTGGGAATGGAAACCGAGCTTGGGAACAGCTGTTGAAGTCAGCCTTTGTAGTTATTGATTAAGAGGTAAAACTGTCTTTATGAGTCCTGTGAATATGGTATAAATACTGCTCCCAATTTTGGCTCACGGTTCTTCTTGCCTTCATACAGGAGAACCCCGGCGGTACCTGCTATTATCAGTTCATCAATAAACCTCATGTTATTACAGCAAGTCCTGTCCATGAGTATCTCTGGGGGAGCATGTCCTGTGGTATTGGATCTTTAGAATCCAACAGCTGGGGTCATGCTGCAATAATGTCTAATCGTCTTTTTTCTTTTTAATCCTCACTCCTGCACTGGAAAACCTGTTGACTGACTGAGTTACCAGTTGCTCCAGATCACCTTAACCTCTGAGGAAAGAGAGGATCCTGACCGAGGCCAGGTAATTGGTTCTGGGCTCAGAAGGACACCAACTACAAACCCTGACTACATCAACGAGGGGTTCTCCTTTACCCAGACTGATTGGGACTTCAACATAGTGCCAGACTCTATCTAATGTGTGAGGGGGGGCCTCCAGGTAGCCCACAAATGTTTCCAAAGTGAGCCAGATACAGCATGCTAGAAGTTTACTGAGCTTTCACACCCTTCAACCCAGAAGCCAAACAGTAGTCACAGAAAGCCAAGGAAAACCAGTTTGCAGTAAATATGGCCTTTTTTTTTTTTTTTTTTTTTTTTTTTTTTTGGTTTTTCGAGACAGGGTTTCTCTGTGTAGCCCTGGCTGTCCTGGAACTCACTCTGTAGACCAGGCTGGCCTCGAACTCAGAAATCCACCTGCCTCTGCCTCCCAAGTGCTGGGATTAAAGGCGTGCGCCACCACCGCCCGGCTAAATATGGCCTTTATAAACCAAGTGGCACCAGTCTTAAGTTGCAAAGACAACTGCATAGCTTGTGCAGTGGCAGAGAAGGTGTATAACAATAGAGACTCCGGAGGATAAACACACACCGGGATTGGCTAAGATCCTCTTGGCAGCATCTGCAGCGCCTAAAGAAAAAGACAATTAAAGAAGATGGCATTTGGAAATACAAATAAAAGAGAAGGGAGGATGACAGGATGGCAGAGAGATCACCTCGTCCCTGTTGTAAGAAGGTAGGACACTGGGAAAGTGAATGCCCTGAGAGGAAACCCCCCATGGAAGCTAAGGTGCAGAGCTAGAGGAAATGGGTGATTAGGGGAACCAGGGCTCAAAGCCCGTAAGTGGAGGGGAAGCCCATCAAGTTTCAGGGGCACAACACTCCATCCTAAAACAACCTCTGGAACCATTATCTCAAGGACAGGCCTGTGTACAGGGGGCAATGGGGATGGACTCATAGTCATGTAATTAACCCCCCCCCCAAGATTGGTTGACTTGGGAAAGGGATGTGGATCTCACTCTTTCATGGGTATCTTGCTCTTTCGTGGTCATGCCCATACGCCTTGCTAGGAAGAGACTTGCTGACTAAAGTGGAAGCCACTTCAGTCCAACCGGAGTCTCTGTGACCAATTGAGAAGGAAAAGCCATACATGTTCTCACCAAGGCCTTGGTGGATAAATACAAACTATTCACAGACACCCCCAACCCGAACTCCAGGGAAAGGAAGGAAGCAGGGGAGCCTGCTGCAAAGTTGGATCCAGAAAATCCCAGAAGCCCACAAACTTTAGGTTTAACCTGCCTTTAAGAGAACACATTACCGCCTGGCGGTGGTGGCACATGCCTTTAATCCCAGCACTTGGGAGGCAGAGGCAGCCAGATTTCTGAGTTCGAGGCCAGCCTGGTCTACAGAGTGAGTTCCAGGACAGCCAGGGGTACACAGAGAAACCCTGTCTTGAAACCCCCCCCCCCAAAAAATAACACGTAACCAATCTTACTATGCGGATTATTCATATAATCAGAATTTACAACATAAGCTGGTGCATAGCTTGTTATATATTGTTTAGTGTCTCAGAATAATGTATTGGGAACATTCACTGAAAGCTGCCCACAGGTTGAAAGCAGTCATAAACAATGAACATTCCATAAATGTTGGAATCAAAATATGGATATAGGTTGGTAGCATCTATTCATGGATTTGAGTGGTATTGCAGGTCAGTAAAGTTAGCTTCTTCCCTTGTAAAGCTCTGTTAAAGGTTTCTGTAGAAAAGAATTTCCCCTTCATTTCCCATACCAGTTTTCTGTGCTGCTCAGTAAATACAGAGCACAGTTCTGTGTTGGAAACAGACACAGATCAGATATACACAACAGACAGGCAACATTGTCCAGCAACAGAAGCCAACAGATCATATACACAGGCAAAGACAGACAAGCTACAGACCACAAACTACAGCTAGATAGAAGACAGCTGAAGATAAATAGAAAATTCAAAGTTGGGCTATCTGAGGGTACATGTGATAAGCATAACTAAAACTGCCTTTTAGACTTGTAAAAATAGCTTAATCGGGAACCCCAATACACCCAAGGCTGCACCTGATAACCAGAACCCAGGGACATCACTCACTCAAGATAACCAGATATGGGACTAGAACTCCAAGACTCCCACTGGACAGTACAGAGGCAGAGACCAAGAGCAGTGCTCTGCACGTCCCCAGGATTGCTCAAGACACTTGGGAGACACCACCTTGACTGCCCTACAACTGGAGTATCTGCCCCTGGATTCTCACTCTCAAACCGTGAGAGACTGACCCAACCTTCTGCTAAGACACGTCACACAGGTGAGCAGCTTTGGCGGGATAGGCTAAGGCTAGTGAGAGAACGGATCTTGTGTGATGACCCTCAGCATAATAAAATATAACTTTTGTTATACCGACTACAAAACCCTGCGTTCTTGAGCAAGACAGTAAACTATTCCAAGAGGAAGTCTTTTTTTTTTTCATTCTTTAATGTGGCATCAATGCATTTTGATGCCTTCTCTGAGGTTTCTTTAATACATAATTGATGCAATTAGCAATGTGGATAAACATGAACTCTACCTTATATCATACATAAGAAAAAAATAACAAGAGGTTAGTATAAGTAAATGCAACAGAAAACCTTATAGAAATTAGTGCATAATAATCCTGTCATGACCCTAGAGAAATGAAATGATTGGAAAGATACAAATACAATAAGTATTAATAAGCCAGGTGTGGTGGCTCAAGCCTTTAACCCCAGAGCTCCAGAGGCAAAGGCAGGCAGATCTCTAAGTTCCAGGCCAGCCTGGTCTACAGAGAGTCCAGAACAGCCATGGCTACACAGAGAAACTCTATCTCAAAAAAAAAACCAAAATCGCCGGGCTGTGGTGGCACATGCCTTTAATCCCAGTACTTGGGAAGTAGAGGCAGGCGGATTTCTGAGTTCGAGGCCAGCCTGGTCTACAGAGTGAGTTCCAGGACAGCCAGGGCTACACAGAGAAACCCTGTCTCGAAAAAAAAATCAACAGAAAAAGTAATAAATAATTGTTGGTAATATATAATAAAGTAAATATTTTAAAAACAGACACACAGCTAGGAAGATAGGCCAGTCAGTAAAGTTCTTGCTTTACATAGATTCTTTTTTGTTGTTGTTGGTTTTTGGGGGGTTTTGTTTTTGTTTTTGTTTTTGTTTTTGTTTTTGTTTTTGTTTTTGTTTTTTTTTTTGAGACAGGGTTTCTCTGTATAGCCCTGGCTGTCCTGGAACTCACTCTGTAGACCAGGCTGGCCTCGAACTCAGAGATCCGCCTGCCTCTGCCTCCCAAGTGCTGGGATTAAAGGCGTGCACCACCACCACCTGGCTGTTTGGTTTTTTTTTTTGTTTTTTTTTTTTTGTTTGTTTGTTTGCTTTACATAGATTCTTGTCGCACCCCACTCGTCCAGCAAGGAAGACGCGAACAACCGGATCCTTCTCAACAGCCTTTATTGCAGAAGCGCTCTTTTAGTTTTCAGGAGGAGACCTCGAATGCCCAGGGCGAGCTGCTTATATACCCTCAGCCCTGGGGGGGGGGGGAAGCGCGTGGAGGTGCTCGATTGGTCAGAACTGCAGTGCCTCATTAGCATGCCACATTAGCATACCCCGCCCAGGAGGGGGTGATTGGTCAGGATCGTGGTACCCCATTAGCATACCCTGCTCGGGAGGAGTTTGGCGCCAAACTGAGTTGACACATGCGCAGTGCACTATTTACTAGTAGCCGATACCAGAGGCCGAGGCCGGTGCCATCTTGACTGGCCGAGTCGGGTCAGCGGCCTACAGATTCTGAACTCCAAAATCAAGGTGAAGAAAGCTAGTACGGGGGCATGCACTTGTAAGGCACTAGGAAGGTAGAGACAAGCAGTCAGCCTAGCCAAATGGATGAGCTTTTGGGCCAATGATAGACCCTGTCTTTAAAAAAAAAAGTGGGGGGGGCTGGAGAGATGGCTCAGCAATTAAGAGCACTGACTGTTCTTCCAGAGGTCCTGAGTTCAATTCCCAGCAACCACATGGTGGCTCACAACCATCTGTAATGGGATCCAATACCCTTTCTGGTGTGTCTGAAGAAAGCAATGGTGTACTCATATACATAAAATAAATAAATAAATATTTTTTAAAAAATAGGGCTCTTGAGGAACTACACCTAAGGATTATATAAGCTTTTTATCCAAGCCCTCAAAAGGCAGAGGCAAGCAGATCTCTATGAGTTCCAGGTCAGCCTGGTCTACAAAGTAAGTTTCAGTGAGAAAGGAAGAAAATAGACCAATAGGTTGAATGGATTAAGAAACAAAACCCAGGGGTTGTAGAGATGGCTCAGCGGTTAAGAGCACCAACTGCTCTTCCAGAGGTCCTGAATTCAATTCCTAGCAACCACATGGTAGCTCACAACCATCTGTAATGGGGTCAGGTGCCCTCTTCTGGTGTGTCTGAAGAGAGTAATGGTGGCATGCTCATATGCATAAAATAAATAAATAAATCTTTTTTAAAAAAGAAACAAATTTGCCAGGCCGTGGTGGCCCACGCCTTTAATCTCAGCACTTGGGAGGCAGAGGCAGGCAGAGGCAGGAGTTTGAGGCCAGCCTGGTCTACTGAGTTCCAGGACAGCCAGGACTACACAGAGAAACCCTGTCTCGAAAGAACACACAAACAAACAAACAAAAGAAACAAACAAAATCCGACCAGACCGTGATGGTCGGGCCTGCCTTTAATCCCACCACTCAGCAGGCAGAGGCAGGCAGATCTCTGAGTTCAAGACCAGACTGGTCTACAGAGTGAATTCCAGAACAGCCAGGACTACACCAGAAAAGTCTGTCTCAAAAATTAATTAATTCTTAGAAAAGAAAGAAAATCCATCCCTCTGTTGTCTACAAGAGTCTCAACTTACTATCAAGAAAAGGTACCACCTTAGAGTAAAATGATGGGAAAAATATCCCAAGCCAATGGGTTAGGAAGCATCATTACAACATCTAACATCTCACAAAACAGACTTCAAGTTAATATTCTTCAGAAGAGATAAAAAGTTACTTCAAGCTGGACAGTAGTAGTGCACTTTAACCCCAGCACTCAGGGGGCAGAGGCAGGTGGCTCTCTGTGAGTTCGAGGCCAGCCTGATCTACAGAGCTAGTTCCTGGATAGCCATAACTACACGGAGAAGCCCTGTCTTAAAAAAAACGAAAAGAAAAGCAAGGCTACTTCATTCTGTTCACTCTGATTAAGGGAACAATTAACCAAGAAGACATTCCAATCCTAAATATATACTCACCGAACTCTAGGGTATCCAGTTTCATAAAAAGCACACTGCTGGAATTCAAGACACAGAATAACTCCAACTCAGCAATAGTGCGTGATTCCAACACCCCATTTTATCCAATAGAAAGGTAATCTGGAAAAAAACAAACAAAAACAAAGAAGTGTCATGGCATTAAATAGCATGATATAGCAAATGGGTGAAAGAAATATATACAGAATATTTTACATGATGTCATTTTTGAAATAAGTTCTATGTAGTCCTGGCAGTCCTAGAACTCTATGTAGATTAATCTACCTTGGAACTCAGAGATTCCCCTGCATCTGCTTTCTGAGTTGTAGAACTAAAGGCATTTGCCACCATGTTCACTTAGTTAGGTGGTGGTGGCAGTGGTGGTTGTTAAACTGACACAAGCCCTGGCCATCTGGGAAGGACCTTCAGTTCAGACAATTCTTCCCACAGGCAAATGTGTGGAGCATCTCTTGATTTAACAATTATTGTAGGAGGGTCAGCCATTGAGGCTAATCCTGCCTAACTGTGATACCTATAAAACCACAGTGTCCACCGGAGCAAAAATATCCCCAAAAATGTAGCTGGGGAATCAGATCAGGTGTTTTGTTTTTCTTGCAGAGAGCCCAAGTTCAGTTTCCAACACCTTGAGGTTAACAACCTTCTATAGCCCACAAGGTGGTGCACACCTTTAATACCTATAAAGGGCAAAAAAAGTCCTTACACACAGATGGGTACTGGAGAAGCCAGGAAAGTTTACACAGGCATCCTTCAAAGGAAGGCTATGTTTAGCCTATCTTTTTCCTGGAATTCTAGGAATGGATATAGTTTACAACTTGGCAATCCTCTGTTATCCGCTGAGCTAGGTTCTGCCTCCTTACCTCCCAGAATTTACGTTTTACTTATCCTAGACCCTTTCCCCCTAAAACCTTGAGCATTACTTCTAAGTCATAAAGGTCATTCTTGTGAGAGATGTAATTAGTACTTTACAATGTTATTACAATGTTATTAGTACTTTACAAGTGGTATCTTAGGGCCAGGGCAATCCCGACTCTCACAGGTACTGTTTACCTCAGTCATTCCCCCTTATCTTGAGTATTGTTTCTAAGTCAACAAGAACCCAGCATATGAACAAAGCCATATGTACTTTGTAAAAAGCTTCAACGAATGTCTTAAGCTTTGCCATACTCAGCAGGCTGTTAGTTGTTGTCAGAAAACTTTTTTCTAAAACTGTGCTGTGCTTAAATATGGATAAAATAAATGAACTGGCGTCTCAAAGTCCTGGCCTAGGACTGGTACCTAAACCAGGCTGAACTGAATTTCTTTCTTGTCTCTTCAAGGATGGTTTCCCTGCCTGCTGTAAAGCTTGCAGGAACCCTCCACAAATCCCAACAGTCTAGAGGTAGAGGCAGCCATATCTGAGTTCAAGGTCATCCTGTGCAAAGTACATTTCAGGACATCAGGGCTACACAGAGAAACCTTGTCATGAAAAACCAAGCAAGCAAACAATCTGTAATTCCAGTTCCAGGGATCTAACTCCCAGTTCTGACTTCCACAGGCACCAGGCAGAACACACTGTACACATCATATCTTAGGGGTAGCCAACAGCCATCTGACTAGACCTAAGACCCAAACAAAAGAAGGCCTACATATCTGGTACTAAAGCCTATCTGTGGGTGGTAAGTCCATGGATCGTAGGTAACTTCACATTATCATGTTCCCCAAAACAGTATAATCTGAAACAGCATTCTTTTTTTTAAAGAATTAATTATTAATTTTTTATGTATATGAGTACACTGTAGCTATCTTCAGACATACCAGAATTGGGCATTGGCATCAGATCCCATTACAGATGGTTGTGAGCCACCATGTAGCTGCTGAGAATTGAACACAAGACTTTTGGAAAATCAGTCAGTGCCCTTAATTGCTAAGCCATCTCTCCAGCCCCTCTAACAGCATTCTTAATACTTATCCTTATACACATAGATAAGTGCGCTCTCCTCCTTCATCCTGGGAGTTTCTTTTGCAGCAGAGACAATTACAGAAAGCTACAACTGATCAAAATGCAGAGAACTGCTTACCACCATAGTTTGCCAAATGCCAATTAATACAGCCACACCATGACACAAGCCCCTGCATCTAAGGCTCAGAGAATATCACACAAAAAAAGAAAGAAAGAAAGAAAGAAAGAAAGAAAGAAAGAAAGAAAGAAAGAGAAGAGAAGGAGGGAGGGAGGGAGAAGAAGAAAAGAGTAAAAAGTTTGCAAGAACCAGAGGACCAGGATGTCTTCTGTGAGATTGTGTCTTCTAGGAATGATAAAGAAACTGCACCCATAAAGTCTCAATAATATGGTGGCCTAAATAACACCCAGACAATGACCACACCAATGCATAGGGGAAGTCTCAGAAGGACCCACCCTTCCTCAAAGAGCTTCAGGCGATTTCATGACTGCTGAGCAGGGGAGAGTCGGTCTCCTCAAGGGATGGGTCACCTAATTGATAATTCAATACAAGTAGTCAGTCCTAAAAACACACAAGCAATACTAAGTGTGTGTGTATATATATATGTGTGTATATATATATATATATTAGAATGCATACACACATATATTCATGTATATCAGAACACACACAGCATATATATATATATATATATATATATATATATATATATATATATATATATATGTTGAGAGGGGGGCTAATAATAAAGAATAGAAGGCCATGAATTTGATCTGAGGCAGACAAAGGGAAGTGTTTGTGCTGATTAATTTTTTATTAACTCGCCACAAGCTAGAGTCATTTAGGAAGAGGAAACTAGAACTGAGCAATGTCTCCATCAGTTTGATGTCTAGAGAAGTCTGTGGGGCATTTTCTCCATTTTAGATTGATGTGGAAGGGCCCAGCCCAGAATGAGCAGTGCCATCCCTAAGCAAATTGTCCTGGAAGACTAAGAAAGCCGATGAGTGAGCCATGAAGGCCAGCCAGTGAGCGGCCTGTGGCCTCTGCTTCAGTTCCTGTCTATAGTTCCCGCCTTGACTTCCCTCAGTAATGGACTGGAATGTGGCAGGGGAGCTTCAGCCAAATGACCCCTTTCCTCTCCAAGCTGTCTTTGCCTTAATGTTGTATCACAGCAATAGAAAGCAAACTAAAACAGAGTTGGAAGGAGGGAAGGGAGAAAGAAAATGTATGTAAATACAGTAGCCATATATGAAATATATACCAACTGGTATTGGCATTGGAAACACAGGACTCTCAGGTTAGGTTTGAACATCATAGAAATAAAAATCATCAAGAAAACACGCACCTTGGATTCCTAGAAAGTGGAAATTGGTACCATAAATGTTGGGTTTAAATGTTATAATCTATTTTTATCTGAAAGCACAACACCTAATTTAAGCATTCCAGATAGCGTTGGCTCTAACTATACTCCTTTCCCAGCCTCCAGAAAGTTTCCCAGAAACTGTTACTAGTTTCTGCTATGAAATACCTAAGATGCTCTGGGCAGAAAAAAGTTCTGGCAACTGTTAACAGTGTGTCCAACCTTCTGTGACACACCACTGTCATTTTAAAAGGCCACATTCAAAAGAGCAGTTGGGCTATTCTGGTGAGGGCACGTGCCAGCCAATCCTGCCAGACTGAGCCCAATTTCCACGACTAACAGAGTAGAAAGAAGGAGCTGCCTCCTAAAGTTGTCCTCAGACTGCCACACACATGGTGGCAAGGGTGTCCATACACATATAGAGGAAAATAAATTAACAGAAGATATTTGTAAAAAAAAAAAAAAAAAAAAGAACTATATAATTGAGTTGTGAAAATAGTCTCATGTTTGAGGTTTGTGAGTTTCGTGATGGACTTTCACAGCTTTCCTGAGGCACGTGTGGGCTGCGGGTTAGATATGCATGTCACAGGTTTACCCAAAGACCCTTTCAGGAGACGGTTGCACACACTCAAAAAGCACTCTGAAATCCTTTTGGCAAGTGAAACTTAACTACACATAATATTATCGATTCCTTAGAAGTTTGTTGACATTTTGTTTCAGATTTAATAGCATCATTCTTTGGGGGTCTATTTTATGTTTAAAATTCCTTTTCTGATTTGGGGGTTCACTGATCTTTTAAATCAACCTTATGACCCACTTTTTTTTTTTTTTTTTTTTTTTTTTTTTTAGTTCTTTATATCCAAATACACTATTGTTAATTTTTTAAAAATGTTCTGTTTTAGCCCGGGGTTGGTGGCGCACGCCTTTAATCCCAGCACTTGAAAGGCAAAGGCAGGCGAATTTCTGAGTTCAAGGCCAGCCTGGTCTACAGAGGGAGTTTCAGGACAGCCAGGGCTACACAGAGAAACTGTCTTGAAAAAAACAAAACAAAAATTTTGCTTTTAAGCTTGGGGGGAGGGGGGGGCGGGAATTGAACACAGGCGCCTGAGGCCAGAAGAGGGTGTTGGGTTCACTGGAGTTAGAATTACAGGCTTTTGTGACCTGCACAATACTTATCTGGAAACTGTACTCCAGAGATAAGAACACGGAATATCCAGTGATCGAGTCTTCTCTTTCTTTTTTAAATTTTGACACAGGCTTCTCAAACTCACCTCCTGCCTTAGCTTCCCTGGTGATAAGATTGCATGCTGTGGTTACATACACTACACTGTTCACTTAAAGTGGTTAGCAACAGCTTCAGAATATTTTTAAGGTTGAAGACAGTTTTATACTGATTATTTACCCTCCAGCATCATCTTAACAAGTAAAAGACACCTTGGGGAGTATTATGAAACTGTATGTGTCTGCAACGAAAAGAAAGAACAACAACTCGATCCATCCAAGGTCAGCCACAACCACAAACTGGGTCTCCTAAGAGTAGCGGTGGCCCATCGTCGCCGGAAGTGAACTCAGAAGTAGCGCTTCCCTGCCCATGGCCTGCTGGGACTTGTAGTTCGAGTTCTCGATGATGCCCCGGAGTCCTGCGTTACCAGGTGAGGGTTCTACCTGCGCAAGAGGTGAGCAGTGCTGGGCTGCCTCAGGGGCGGGCAGCGGCGTCCAGATCCAGAAGAGGCGGGCATCGCCACTCGGAGCCAGGCTCAGAGGCTGGGAAGGCGCCCTGCAGCTAAGATCCCACGTGTTAGCAGCCGCGGTACCCCAAGTCACACCCCGTGAACAAGGCCACCCTCACGGAGGGCCAGGCCCCTGCAGCAGAGCAAACCGCAGCTCCGAAGACACCCTTTTCTTGCTTGGCCATGCTCTGGCCTGGGTGGGTCTGAGGACTAAGTGGTTGGCCTTCTTCGATCAAATGATTTGGCCTTTTTCCAATGATGATATTGGTGGACATCAGGAGACCATGAGGGACTCTTGAGAGAAACCCCTAACAGACTTAGAGGTACTAAGATTTCCGCTGTGCAGCACTCCCCTCTGCATCCTAGAAACTAGTCAGATTTCTGAGAATAAAGTCTGGCAAGAGACATTGGGTAGCTGTAATACACGCAGTGAGAAGATGCACAGAACCTAAGAACACCTACTCCAAAACTTCAGTACAGAAATAGGTTAATCTGAGGAGATGAGCATGTCAGAGAACTATCTGTCGAAGACGAAGAATCTGCCCCTCCCTGAGAAGATGACCAGCTCCAGGTAACTTGGAGTTTCTTTCACCAAAAATGCCTCATCTCTGAGCTAGATACAGCTTTTCTCTCTTATAACAATCTAGGAAATCAGCATTGAGTACCTGCCTAGAGTAAGGTTGTGTACCTTGTGATCTTTCTCTTTTTCTTGTGATCTTTCTCTTTATTGTCAAGCTTCTCTTTATTGTCAAGGTTGTAAGATTGGGTATTTGAGGGAACGAGAGCATTTGGGACATTAAAATATTAAGTATCTAGCAAACGGTATCAACAAGTTCAGCATAGGGTCTGCTGTCCCGGAAATTCCACGTTAGTTCTTTCTACACTGCCTTGCCACCGCGTGGAGTGCTCCTCAAAACATCCAGCCAAGCTCTTCTGAGAGGCTCTACGGAGCATTTTTGCCCTGTTGTCCAGAAGTTGACTTCTATCAGACATTTCACTCATGTATGTTAGAGGAGTTACTCCTCATTGGTTTGTTGTTGTTGTTGTCGTCGTCGTCGTTGTTTTGTTGTTTTGTTGTTGTTGTTGTGTTGTTGTTTTGAGACAGGGTTTCTCTGTATAGCCCTGGCTGTGCTGAAACTCACTCTGTAGACCAGGCTGGCCTCGAACTCAGAAATCCGCCTGCCTCTGCCTCCCAAGTGCTGGGATTAAAGGTGTGCCACCACTACCCGGCTCCTCATTGTTAAGACCAAAATATCTTGGTTAATGAGTCTGTAAGAAGCAAAGATTTATGTCTGCTCACAGTTCAGTTGGTTTAGTCTATTATTTCTTTGTTTGTTTGTTTGTTTGTTTGTTTGTTTTTGTTTGTTTGTTTTTCGAGACAGAGTTTCTCTGTGTAGCCCTGGCTGTCCTGGAACTCGCTCTGTAGACCAGGTTGGCCTCGAACTCAGAAATCCACCTGCCTCTGCCTCCCAAGTGCTGGCATTATAGGCATGCGTCACCACTGCCCGGCTAGTCTATCATTTCTTGACTCAATTTTGGACCTATGAGACAAGAGTTTTGTTCACTTCGTATGGGAAAGACCTGGATCCCAATATCATCTTTAAGGGCACATCCTCAGTGAACTAAATTCTTCCTACTAGGTCCTACCCCCTAAGGATTTCACCTCTTCCCAACCTCAGAGGTGTCAGAGGTTAGGGACAAAAAAAAGTCTTTGGAAAACTGAGATCAAAACTGTAGCTCATTGGAGATCATTCAAAGTTAGTACGTGCCCAGTCTCATACTAAGTGGGGGAACAAGATTGTAAACTGAAGCTTTTCTTCAAAGAACTCATCTTCCTGGTGAGCAGATTATATGTAGCCATCATACATATAATCAGTTAATCTTGACTGATAATTGAATTGAGAGGTTCCTAGGAATTAGTGAAGCACACTTCTTCCTGAGTCTTTAAGGGTGTTTCCAGAGAGTATTAGATTAGGAGGGCTTTGGCCTCAGGAGTGTTTCATTGTGGATTAAAACTCTGAGACTGTGGGAAGGTGGTAGAACTGTAGAAAGTGGGCTTGGGTGAAGGAGGCAGGTCAGTAGGTTGAAGCATAGCCTTGGGTGGCTTATCTTGCCCTGGCTTTTTCCTGCTCTTCTGCCTTACTTTTGCCTGCTATTAGCTGAACAGCATGCTTCCCACAATGCCCTACCATGATGGGCGTCTAAAACTGCAACTCAAATAAACTGTAACTCTCCTTGAGTTGTTCATTTGGGTATTTGGTTATGGCTGTGAGAAAGCAAGTGATAGGTGTGTTAACAGTGATCCTTGTTTGCTGTGAAAGTGGAGGACATGGGGAACTTAATTAAACAGCTGTTCAGTGGCTGAAAAGTCCTGCCTGAAAAGGTGCATCAAAACCACGCCTAGCCCTGCTGGAGGGAGAACAGAAATCCTCTCTCGTTCTCCCGTTCTCCGTGCACCCAGTGTTATTGTGAAATCTCCCTGCATGTGCTTATTGACAGTGATTCTAATGGGAGGTAAGATGTTGCCTAAGGAGATCTTTGATGCTCTGATTGTCCTGTCCCCCTTCACCAACATGTCTGCGTATTTAACTATAATAAATTTTAAGTTGCCAAATATTTGCTAGGCCGTGGTGGCACACTGCTTTAATCCCAGCCCTAGGGAAGCTTAGTCAGGCGGATCTCTGTGAGTTCAGGCCAGTCTGGTCTAGATAGTGAGTTCCAGGTTAGACAGGGCTACATAGTGATACCCTATCTTGAACGAACAAAAGAAAGAAAGAAAGAAAGAAAGAAAGAAAGAAAGAAAGAAAGAAAGAAAGAAAGAAAGAAAGAAAGAAAGAAGGAAGGAAGGAAGGAAAGAAAGAAAGAGAGAGAATGGAGGAGGGAGAAAGGAAGGAGGAAAGGAAGACACTGGTAGTTGACCTCTGGCCTCCAGCTTTTCAATTCCTCCATAAAGCCACAGATAGAAAGTCACCTCAAGCTTGCCATTAGGATCATAGGGTCTTCATGGTGGATGGATCCTTCCTTGCTCTGATGCTGGTATTTCATGCCACTAAAGAACTGTGACTGAGCTGAAGAGAAGGGCAGCAGAGCCAGAAGTAAATCCCATATTTTCTAGATCCAGGCCATTCTTCATAAGTAAGTAACGCATCCAGGAGTGGTAGTGAATGTCTATCATCCTGGTGCTCAGATGTCAGGATAATCACAAGTTCAAGACCAGTCAGAGCTATATAATAAGACTCTATCTTGAAACAGAGGGAGGGAGATCATTATTCCAGATTTAACCTAGATTTCTTCTCATCTCCCTTTTCTTTTCTTTTTTTTTTTTTAAGCATTGGTATCTTTATTATGGCATAATGTAGTACTTTGTACAGTAATTCATTTTAATGTAAAAACATTTTATATACAATTTCAGAGAAACAACTACATAGCTGGAACATAAAAACAGGTTGTAATCACAAAGTCCAGAGTTACTTGATAAAGAGGAAAATACTTTCTCTGTAGAAAATAGTAAAAAGGATAACATTTCCCAATAAGCCCATTTAAACCAAGTAATAGTTGAAGTATACATATAAATATTGTTTAGTTTCTGCGATCCAAAAGAAACTTCTCATTTGTTTGAAAAGCCATGTTTTATTTAAATTGTGTCAACTGAAATTCTTCCCTTCTTCCCTTTCACTGTCTTGTTTATGCCAGATCATTTTTCTAATGTTTTCAAAATGTTTTAGCCTCTCCTCCTGAAAGTAGAGCCAGCATGTCCTTTCATCTTCTTGAAATGGCAAATTCTTATCCCAGCAGTGAAATGCTTCATTAAATCATGCCCATATTTACTACAAGCCACAGTTATCAACAAAGGAAAAACAATCCCAAAGAATCCTGAGCACAGAGGACAGAGCCATCCGGTCAGAGTTCAAGGGGGAAATCGAATCTAAATAGAAAAAAGAGCCTGCTTCAGCCAACTACCAGGAGTGATGTGGTCATGGAGCCCTGTGATTCCATGTGTTCTGGTGAGGCCAGCTGGGAGGCAAGGAACACACTAAAATGAAGGTCTCAGTTGATCCAAATAATTGAATTTAAAAAAAAAAAAAAAAAGGCCAACTGTCATCATAAGAGGAGTGGCTGAGGTTTGGGCTCCCGCTCCTTCACAGTGAGCTACTTTCACTTCTCCTAAATGGGTCATAGTTTCTTAACCTATTGTACCTTTCTTCCCTATTTTTTTTTTCAGAACTCTAGAGACATGAAGTTTGAGTTTTCGTGCCCGCAGTCTGCTTCCACAGCTGGTTGGTGTACACTATTATGTATTATGTATGTTTATAGACTTTAATTTGGTATTATCATTTTTGATGTATTTGTCTTTCTTTTTTTTTTTTTTTTTTTTTTTTTTTTTTTTTTTTTTCGAGACAGGGTTTTTCTGTGTAGCCTTGGCTGTCCTGGACTCACTTTGTAGACCAGGCTGCCTCTGCCTCCCAAGTGCTAGGATTAAAGGCGTACGCCACCACCGCCCAGCAATGTATTTGTCTTTCATCCCAGGCTTGTCAGGCAAAAAGATTTCTATTTTGTACCTTATAGTTCTAACAGGAAAGTAGCAGACCGATTAAATGGACAGTGAGTCAAAAAATAAAGTGAAATGGAATGAGATGTTACTTGTGACGAGGTACAAGACTCATGGCCTTTCACAGTAGTAAATATATATACATATATATGTATATTTTTTCAGCTCTGCTTAAAAGTAGAGAAGAAATGCCTGTCTTGTGAGCACAGGTTTCCCTCTTCTGATAATAACCCAAAAGATAAAATATAAACGTAAACTAAGGGCTGAGGCTACAGTGCAGTGCTAGAATATTCGACTAGATCCTTGGTTCAATCCATAGCACCACAAGAAAAGGAAAGGGAGGGAAGGAAGGAAAAGAAAGGAAAGGAAAAGGAAAGAATGCTAGCTAAGTTCTGGGCTACCAAGTGTTCAGGCCTTAGGTGCTCCTAGTCTGGAATCCTTTGTTCTTATCACTAAATTTTCCGTTTCCTAGGGGAGTCAAACACAAATTCTGTGGAGAATCTTCAACAGAAAGGCTTTCAAGAGTCTGAAGAGATGACTCAGAAACTAAGAGCACCCCTGGCTCTTGTAAGTTCAGTCCCCAGCACCCACCGGGTGGAGAGCCAGTGACCTCCTTCACCTCCAGCAGTACCTGGCAGGCACGTGCTGCACAAACATCTTTACAGGCAAAACACTTAATACATGAAATAAAAATCTCTAAAACGAGAGAAAGAGAAAAGACTTCAGGATTTACCACAGTGGGTTTCCTAGTGGCTAATTTTGGAAGAAATGGCCAGTCAGTAGGTGGAAGTTGAGTTTATATTATAAATCTTCAAGAAGTTCACACAGATATTGAAACAGATTGCTGTCAAAAATCGGGAGAAGTGATTTGCCATTTTTCCAAAAACCACAAATCACGGTGACTCTTTAAAGTTTTTCACAAACATTGAAAGTGGGGGGAAAAAAAATTATCTTTGAAATCCCAAGACAAATGGCCAGACAGGACTCCTCTGTGAAGTTGTGCAAGGAGCCTCAGGGGAAAAAGGTCTCTTGTGACTGAAGAAAGAGGGAGAGAAAAGGAATAGGGAGGGTTGTCATCCCGTACACCACTGTCAGAGAATCGTCAAGTCAAGCTTATACCTGATAGAACAGAACTAGCACCTCCAGCGTTCTCTGCTGAGACAACTTGCCAAAATATCCAGTTCAAAGACTCTTTAGTCTCCTTTGACTGTAACACTAACGACATTTTTAGATGGAAGTCACCAGTAGTCACTTGGAGTCTTCAGAGAGACCACACAGAGAAATCCCGTGAGTGGTGATTCGGAGGGGATGCTTATCACCAACCCAGATGGTCATCTCTTCAAGAAAATCCCCACTTCAGAGCAACTATACACTCGCGATCGGTGTGGTGTGGACTCACTTCATTCAGAACTAATGCGTCATCAGAGACACCACCTGAAAGAAAAGGCCTGCCTGTGTGAGCATTGTGGGAGGGGCCTCAGCTGCTCCGAGCACTGTGGGAGGGGCTTCGCCCACGCTCAAGTCTGTTTCCACATCAAGCAGTCCACATGGATGAGAAACCTTACAAGTGTGACAAGTGCGGGAAGGGCTTCACCAGGAGCTCAAGTCTGCTTGTCCATCATTCCGTCCATACGGGTGAGAAACCTTTCAAATGTGACAGGTGTGGGAAGGGCTTCAGTCAGAGCTCAAAGCTGCACATCCACCAGAGAGTCCACACCGGAGAGAAGCCGTATGAGTGTGAGGAGTGTGGTATGAGCTTCAGTCAGCGCTCAAACCTGCATATCCACCAACGCGTCCACACGGGAGAGAGGCCCTACAAGTGCGGGGAGTGTGGAAAAGGCTTCAGCCAGAGTTCGAACCTCCACATCCACCGGTGCACCCACACTGGAGAGAAGCCCTACCAGTGCTATGAATGTGGAAAGGGCTTCAGCCAGAGCTCAGACCTTCGAATCCACCTCAGAGTGCACACTGGGGAAAAGCCCTACCACTGTGGCAAGTGTGGGAAGGGCTTCAGCCAGAGCTCCAAACTCCTCATCCATCAGAGAGTCCACACGGGAGAGAAGCCGTACGAATGCAGCAGGTGTGGAAAAGGTTTCAGTCAGAGCTCCAACCTCCACATCCACCAGCGGGTTCACAGAAAGGAGCCTCATTAAGTAACATGAGCCCACTCAGGAGTTCAGAAAGCTTTTATTGCAAAGATAAATATTTTTCATAGTTGAGTGTGCATATCTGAGGTAGAACGCTTACCAGCACGTATAAGACCGTAAGTTTGAGCTCTGGTACCTGCCTCCCACAGTTTCCAGCGTAATACTTTGTGTGTGTAGGAATGTGTGTTCATGCAGAGAGGGGTGCATGTGTTGTGCTGGTGTGTGCATGCATGTGTGCACGCGTGTGGAGGTCAGAAGACATCTCAAGTGCTCAGATGCCTATCACATTTTTGTGTGAGACTGGGGATTTGTGTGTCAGTCGTGGTATGGAATATCACCAAGTAAGCTATGCTAGAGTCCCATGAATCTACCTGTCTCCACTTCACAACTCACCATGGCTAAGATTACAGGTGTGTGCCACCACACCTAACGTTTTCATGTGTGTTTTGTCTCGAGCTTCCTAGACAAGAGCTTTGCTGGGTGAGCTGTCTCCTAGGGCCCCACTTTAATACTTTTAACTGTGTATTCCTCAAAGGAAAAAAATAGTAAGGGTTATTCTAATATAGCCCCTCACAGAAGAAATCAATCCTTCATTTAAAGTATCCGAGGCCCCAGCACGTTTTATGTTATACAATGAATGGATTACTCTGGTTCCTCATATGGGTGGAGTGTAATGCAATTCTGTTTTCTGAGTTCGAGCCCAGCCTGGTCTACAGAGTGAGTACCAGGACAGCCAGGGCTACACAGAGAAACCCTGTCTCAGGGAAAACAAGAAAACAAAAACCAAAAAACAACCTGGGATGCAATCCTGCCAGTGTTGTTAGTATATTCCACAATTTTACCTGCAAGAACTCTGTATTTCTCCAAACACAGCATGGCTCCCTTCATTCATGTTCTCTGAGAAATTAGAAGTCATGTTCCTTCTGAAATTACGTGCCTTGTTTTTCATATTCCCTTTAAGTCCCTAAATAGCCCTCTTTAAACTGTGACCACACAATGTGCCCATTTGAGGGTGGGGTGGGGGAGCCAGAGGTAATAATGATGGGCACTGTGATCTGTTGTGTTTAATACAAAAACGTACATCAGTTTATACTCACACTGCAGGAAGTGTTTCCCCACATACTAATGTGATGGGAAGGCCACTCAGTCCCTCCTCTCAGGTAGCTATTCACAAATGAACATAATTAGTTTGTACTGAGTGAAGTTAGTTTGTTGGGGATACTTCCATAGTAAAAACAAGGGAGAAACCCCAAAGCAATATAGCCAAAGTAGTTAGGAGAGTAAACCAGCACTGGGGATATGGAGAGATGACCCAGCATACAGAGAAGTTAGGAGAGTAAACCAGTATTGGGGATAAGGAGAGATGACCCAGCATACGGAGAAGTTAGGAGAGTAAACCAGCATTGGGGATACGGAGAGATGACCCAGCATACGGAGAAGTTAGGAGAGTAAACCAGCATTGGGGATATGGAGAGATGACCCAGCATATGGAGAATAGATGATCCAGCAGAGCTCAGGCAGAATTGGAGAAACAGTACATAGGGAACATGAGGCAGCCAATCAGAGGCTTTGGAAACCGTAGTAAGACTTGATAAAATTGACAAGTGGAGCTGGGAGAGCCCCACCCCCAACTTTAATACCAGAACTTAGGAGGGGGAGGCAAAAGAAGAAGATCTCTGAGTTCAAGGCCAGCCTGGTCTAACAGTGAGTTCCAGGACAAGGCTATGTAGAGAAACCCTGGGGGGGGGGGGGCATATAGACTAATGGAGAAACTAGTAAAAAATGTGCCTTTGTTAAAGGGGTCTAATCTATTTTCAGGACAGTCCTAAAACAATAGTAAATGTTTGTTTATAAAACTACAGCAGTGGGCTGGAGAGATGATAGCCCAGTGATTAAGAGCACTGGCTGTTGTTCAGAGGTCCTAAGTTCAATTCCCAGCAGCCACATAGTGGCTCAATAACCACCTATAATGAGATCTGGTGCCCTCTTCTGGCCTACAGGCATTCAGGCAGAACACTGTATACATATAAGTAAATAAATCTTTAAAAAAACAAAACTACAGCAATAATGAGAACAAGAGGAAGATAAGCATCGGATGAGATCTCAGCAAGACCTCCCAGGCTAGGAAGGTGGGTGGGCATTCTGTCAGTGCAGAAGCAGGTGCAGCTTATGCCGCTCACATGCAGGGTAAGGAAAAGAACAATCTGTTTTGGTTTCAGGGCTAGTCCATCTCAAAAGAAAAGGCACACTTAACACAAAACAAAGAGAAGGAGATGATAAAGGTAAGAGCTTAAAATTAATGAAATAGCAAATGAACAAACAGAAAATACAGAACTACAACCAGGATCGTGGAAAAATGCTAACAGTCAGGGTAGCATGAATAGAGGAGCAACACTGCATATCCTGCAGACACTAAGAGGAATATAGGGATTTTAGCAGCAAGTTCACAGCTTAGAGAAGACTTTCTGTTAAAGGCACATACTAACAAATCAGTCAAGATACCTTAAATAGCTATGTCTTTTTTTAAAAATACACCGATCAGTGCTGGAGAGATAGCAGTTAACAGGACTTGTTGCTCTCACAGAGGACCAAAGTTCATTTCCCAGGACCCACATGATAACTTCAAAACCATCTGTGACACCAGTTGCAGGGTTCCAAGGCCCCTTGCTGATTTCCACGGGCACCAAGAATGTACGTGGTACACATACATATATGCAAGCAAAACACACTTTAGTGCATTTATCTGTTTTGCATGCATTCGAGCATTCAAATGCTGCCTTGCATAGATGGAAGCCAGAAGACACTGTTCTCCATTTCCATCACACTCCAGAGAATGAACTCAGGTCCTTAACTTGTTAGTAATACCCCTACTTGCTGAGGCTTCTTGACAGCTCTTGAGTAGCTATCTCAGTAGCCCTACTGAATTGGATTGGTAGCTGATAGCATTTTTTCAAAGAAAAGTCATGGCCTAGATGCTACAAGTAAGTTCTTCCAACCATTTAAGAAAGATACAATAGGGGCTGGAGAGATGGCTTAGCTGTTCAAAACACTTGGTGCTTCTCCAGAAGACCTGGGATTGATTTCCAGACGTGGCAGCTCACAACCATCTCTAACACAAGGGATCTGACAACCTCTTCTGGCCTCCTTGGGCACCAGGCATGAAGTTGGTACATAGGCATACTTGTAGGTGAAACACCCATACACACATAAAAAATGCATTTGTTTTGTTTTCTAAAGAAAGATACATAATTTAGGTACATGCCTTTAATCCCAATTTTTAGGTCTGTTATACAGAGGAACCCTGCCCTGTCTTGAAAATCAAAAAATAAAGATACAAATCTACACAGAATCTCCCAAGAAGAATCTCTTCCTAATCCATTTGTGAGATCAGTATGACCCAGTATGCCCCAGCCAGCGGGGATTCGACGAGACCTTAGGGAAGGGGTCGAACGAATGAAAGGACAAGAGACACAAAGAATGAGAGGCAGTCTGAGGTTCTGATCAAGCTCTGAAACTTTAATTTTGGGGGCAGGTTATAAAGACACAGCAAACTGAGAAGTTTGGGCGAGGGTCATTGTTTAGGGCTATCCTACTATGGAATCCTTATTGTTTAAGACCTTCCCACTGTCATAATCTTATCAACCTAGACCATCCTGCTGTCATAATCAGCTCCAAGGAAATGCCAGACGTTCTTTAAGTTCCTGGGACTTGAGACCTGTGAATGTCCTTTCTTAACCTTGTACTGACTAGACTTTCTAAAACAGCAGGTAATTTCCTGGGTTTGGCTCCCGGCACCAGTAAACCAAAACCACAAAAGACATCATAAGGAAACTATATGAGTATCTCACAAACATAAAGCACAAACCTAATCTACTTGTTACAATAGAAGCCGAGGGCTGGGGAGATGGCTCAGTGGTTAAGAGCATATGCTGCTCCTCCTGAGGACCTGAGTTCGATTCCCAGCACCCACATCAGGCAGCTTACAACTGCCTATAACCCTGGCTCCAGGGGGAGTCTGACACCTCTTGACCTATATGGGCACTGCATTCACATGCACATACACTCCCATACACACAATTAAAATAATAAAAATAGACCAATGATGGCTTAAGAAGCAGGCTGGGATCTTTCTGGGTTCAAGGCCAGCCTACAGAATGAGTTGCAGGACACCCAAAGCTAGACAGAGAAACCCTGTCTCTAAAACCCAAGAAAGGGAGGGGAAGGAAAGGGAAGGGGGAAGGGGGAAGGGGGAAGGGGGAAGGGGGAAGGGGGAAGGGAAGGGGGAAAGGGGAAGGGAAGGGAAAGGTCGGTCTTTTAAAAACATAGTAAGGTGAAAACAACAATCTTACAGATGTGGTTCACACCTACAATGCCAACACTTTTTAGGCAGAGCTAGGAAGATCCCAGCCTGGTCCACTTAGCAAAAGTCTCTCAATAAAAACCCAAAGGAGCACAGCAATCTCTAAAGCATAATAATATGTCATGGTGATGTAAGTGAGGTCTGTCCTGGAAATGTAAGGGCACTTTACCAGTGAGAAAGCAGTGGGGTGTGGGTGGGAGGAGGCTAAGGGACGCTCAGCGGCTAAGCACACCTGCTGCTCTTACAGAGAACCCAGTTAGTTCGAAGCACCCACATGGCAGCTACAACCATCCATTAAGTCCAGTTTCAGGAGATGTGATGCTTTCTTCTGGCTTCATGGGCACCAGGCACACACACAGTGCACAAATATACATGCAGGCAAATCAGTCATCCAAAAAATAAATGTTTGGGTTTTTTTGTTTTTTTTAAAAGCAGGACTGGAGATAAAGCTCAGCGGGTAGAAAGTTTCTGTGTGTGTCAGGCCCAGGGTGTGATCAGCAGGTAGAGAGTTTCTGTGTGTGTGTCAGGCCCAGGGTGTGATTACCATCACGAAAGAGGAAGAAAAGGAAGGGGAGAGTTCGAGGCCAGCCTGGTCTACAGAGTGAGTTCCAGGACAGCCAACCAAGGCTATACAGAGAAACCCTGTCTGGAAAAAAAAAAAAAAAAAGAAAGAAAGAAAGAAAGAAAAGAAAAGGAAGGGAAGAATGTGAATTCTATGGGAGACGGCAGACTAGTTGCTGTCTCTGTGATATCCTTCTGGTTTAGGATTGATAAGCAGAAACCTCACCCAAATAATAAGGCAGACGGCTCTATGGTACTAAACCACAGGATGAGCTCAGAGGCCTCAGAGTCACTTGCAGGTTCTGAAAAGCGAGTGATTCCACGGATGGGCAGGTCAAGGAGAGAAATCCCATTTTGAGGATGTATATGACTTGGAAGACAGTGGTGGCCATTTATTGTTTAAATCTGGGCTATTGTGGAGTTCAGAAAACAATAAACATGCAAGCCAGGAAGCCTAAATTTAACCTTCCACTGTCCCAGGTTGAAAAACAAATCCAGGAGGTGGTTTGGTGAGCAAAATGACCAAATGCTTACAAGTCCCAAAGTTCAGGTGGTGTGAAGTTAGGTCAGTCAGTGAAGTGACAGAGAAAGGTAGTTCGGCCCAGGTCACCTGGAACAGACCCCATTTGAGTATGAGGTCTGATCACCATGAACCTGAGGTCAGCAGGTGCCATCAACCTCTGAAGCCACCAATCTGCTACTCAGTGCTGTGGGATCCAAGCATTGTGAGGCTCCTGAAGACTGTTAAAGACCTATAGCTGCATTTAGCAAGGTGTTTGATACTTAGCAGATCTTACAAATCTGAAGACAGGCCCCGTACAGATCTTCATGCTGTCCTTGCCGCCTGGTCTCTCAACACACTTGAGAGGCACTGTGTAGCTAGAACATTAGCCACCATAGAGGGGATGAGCTAGGAGGCCATGGGGGAATAGGAGAACCTACTCAGTCCACATACTAGTGTCAGTGCTGGCATTAAAGAAAGGAGGCTACCAAACTACCAACAGATCTCCTAGTCACCGGACACTTGTCCAATACAGGCCTAACACCAGCATAAATTATAAGAAAGACAAGAGTCCTGATAGTCAAAAAAGGTTTAAAAAAACACAGATTGACCCCAATACAAAGATAGTGGTGATTTTACTGCTTGGCTGAAATCACAAAGATGGTGTGTTATTTCAGTACTCCACGTACACCAAGTGTCCAAATGCCCAAGATGGACACGGACCATCTCATTCAAACTGCAGCACTTCACATGTGAATGGACTGACAGGACTATTATTGTGAGAATGGCTACCCCAACAAAAGCAATCCATAGATTCAATGCAATCCACATCAAAATTCCAATGCTCTTCTTCACAGAAAGTGAAAAAATTCTAAATTTCAAATGAGAATGCAAAAGACCCAGGAGAACCAAAACAATCCTGAATAAAAAAAAAAAAAAACAAAAAAAACAAAAAAAAAACAGGGCTGGAGAGATGGCTCAGAGTTTAACAGCACTGATTGCTCTTCCAGAGGTCCTAAGTTCAATTCCCAGCAACCACATGGTGGCTCACAACCATCTGTAATGGGATCTGATGCCCTCTTCTGTCATGTCTGAAGACAGCTACAGTGTACACGTCATATATATAAAATAAGTAAAATCTTTAAAAAAAAAAGTAAATCGTTTTAAAAAATAAATAAATAAACTATCAGCCTCTGAGCAGGGCATGGTAACATATATCTTTAATCCCAGCACGAGGGAGGAAGGAAGGAAGGAAGAGAAAGGCAGAAAGGCGGACCTCTGTGAGTTCAAGGGCAGCCTATCTACAAAAGGAGTTTCCAGAACTGTTACACAGAGAATCCTGTCTGGAAAAAACAAAACAAAAAAAAAAAAAAAAAAAAAAAATTTAACAACTTACCTGGAAGAATGTCCTCTGACCTCCACTTGCCTCCTGTGACACCGACGAGCCCACACACATATATACACACACTCATACACACAAAATAAATAAAAATGTGATTGTTAACAATTAAATGGCCATATAATATGTTTCATGCCTATAACCCTGTCTATTCAGGACCTGAGGCAGGAGGGTCATTTGAGTCCAGGAGTTCTGGGCTGTCGTGTGCTGTGGTAACAGAGTGTCTACTTTGCACTAAGTTCTACATCAATATTGTGACCTCTCTGGAGGGAGAGGGAGACAGGTCAAGAAAATTAATGAAATCAAAACTCTGAAGAAAGAAATCGAGGCAGGCAGTGCAAGAGGGAAAGATTGCCCATACTCATAAGCAAAAGAATCAGTATTGTGAAAATCCTACCAAAAGCTATCTACAGGCTTAATACAATCCATATGGAAGCACAAAAGGGTACAGATAGCCTAGGCAATCCTGAACCAAAAGAATAGTTCTTGTGTTGTTTAGGGATCTACGAGAAGAAAACCTCTGGTCCTGTTTAGTGATGACGGCAGCCAGGGAGACGGCTCAGTTAGTAACTGATATCGGCACAAGCGTGAGGATCTGAGTTCTGTCCCACCACCTACATATAAACAATGAAAGGAGCTGTGTGTGGCAGTGTGTGCCTGTGATCCTAGCTCTCGGGAGGTGCACAGACAGATCCCTGGGCTTTCTGGACAGCCAGTCTAGTTAGATCAGTAAGCACACTCAGTTCAAAAGAGACCCTGTCTCATAAAAAAAATAAGAAAAAAGCAATAATCTTCAGCCTCTACATTCACTCACATACATTTGCCTGCACACACATAAACACATCTATACACAAACTAAATGAAATAAAGCCAGGCAGTGGTGGCGCACACCTTTAGTCCCAGCACTTGGGAGGCAGAGGCAGGCGGATCTGAGTTCAAGGCCAGCCTGGTCTACAGAGTGAGTCCCAGGACAGCCAGGGCTACACAGAGAAACCCTGTCTCCAAAAACCAAAAAAAAAAAAAAAAAAAAAGAAAGAAAGAAAGAAAGAAAGAAAGAAAGAAAGAAAGAAAGAAAAATAAGACAATGTTGGAGATGTCACTATACCTGGTTTGAAGTTCTATTATACAGCTAACGTAAAAAAATGAGCATAGTACTGATATAAAAGTGGACATGTAGATCAATGAAACAAAAGACAAAACTCATGTATCAGCTCACACAGCTACAGATACCAGACTTTTTGCAAAGATCCCAAAAATACTCATCAAAAAAAGACATGTCTTCAACAAATAGCACAGGGAACCCGGAGTCCCATGTCTCACCCTGCCCAAAAGTCAACTCCAAGAAGTCGTGGGATTTCTTTCTTTTTAACTGTGACTGAGGTATGAACAGAACTTCAGTCACTATTTACTATAGAGTTCCTCCAATCAAAAGAAACACATCCAGGAGACAGAGGCAGGAGAATTACCAGGTTCAAGAGCAGCTTGGTTTATATAGTAAGTTCCAGGTACTGTAGAGTGAAAAATTATAAAGGCCATTTTATGAAATATGTGTAGATTTTTCGCCTTGCAGAACTCAGAACTGAAAATAAGATTTCGGGCCTTCACATTCCAGGTGAAGGACACTTGCTGGATTACATTCCCCAAGCCTCGCCCAAGGCAGGAAGGCATTCCTGACTACAGATAAAGATGCTACCACCTAGGTGGGGCCATAGCCCTATAGCCGGAAAAAGTAAAGATAGTAATCTGAGATGGCAGAATAGGACACAATAGCATGGTGAAAACCACATTTTTGAGAAGAATGAGTGTGCAGAGTGATCTCACATGACTCTAGATCATTTGGGCTAGATTTTCTGAAATGTTCCACTGTTCTTGGTTACCCCTCCCTTGGTCTTCCCAGTGCTATGTTCAAAATTTGTAAAACAACCAATCATGTGTAAGCGCGCGAAAATGCAACCATTCATGTGTAAGCGTGCGAAAATGCCTTCCTCCACCCACCACATGCTATAAAAGACCCTTTAACCCACCACTCGGGGCTAAAACCTTGCTCTTGGAGCTAAAGAGCTTGTTGTTTTGACCGCCGGCTCCTCCCCTAATAAACTTCTGCTGATTGCATCCAGGTATGGTTTCTTGTGATTTTTGGGTGGCCACAATGTCCTAAGACTTGAGGAAGGGTCTCCGGAGTTTGCTCTTCAGTACCAAGCAGGACTACACAGTGAGACTGTCAGAGAGAAAAGCTGTGTGTAGAGGAGGGGGCAGGTAGAAGGGGAAGAAACCTCAGAGAAAAGAAAGAAGATTGGAAGGGAAGGGAAAGTAAAGAGAAGAGAATCATTTGAAGAAAAGATAAAGTCCAGAAACAGGTTTAAAATGCTAAAGACACAATTTCAATTTTTTTTTCTTTTTTCACAATTTCAATTTTAAAGGTTTTTTTTTTTTTTTGGTTTTTTTTTTGTTTGTTTGTTTGTTTTCGGAGACAGGGTTTCTCTGTGTAGTCCTTGGCTGTCCTGGAACTCTGTAGACCAGGCTGGCCTCGAACTGAGAAATCCACCTGCCTCTGCCTCCCAAGTGCTGGGATTAAAGGCGTGCGCCACCACTGCCCGGCTTAAAGGTCTTTTTTTTTAAGATTTTATTTATTTTATGTATATGAGTACACTGTAGCTGTCTTCCAGAAGAAGGCATTGAATCTCATTACAGATGGTTGTGAGCCACCATGTGGTTGCTGGAAATTGAACTCGGGACCTCAGGAAAAAGAGTCAGTGCTCTTAACTACTGAGCCACCTCTCTCCAGCCCCACAATTTCAATTTTCTTTCTTTCTTTCTTTCTTTTTTTGGTTTTTCGAAACAGGGTTTCTCTGTGTAGTTCTGGCTGCCCTGGAACTCACTCTGTAGACCAGGCTGGCCTTAAACTCAGAAATTCGCCTGCCTCTGCCTCCCAAGTGCTGGGATTAAAGGCGTGCGCCACCACTGCTCAATTTTCAAAAGATAAGAACAACTTAATCAGGGGAGCCTGACCCACAGAGTGAGTGCCTGTGCAATTAGCAGTACACATTGAAACCATTTATAAAAGAAAAAAGAAAGAAACCCCACAATGACTGATACCAATTCTCTTCTGGAAAGTCAGAGCAATGTGAACAGCAGGGCAGGCCTTACACCTAGGCAGGGCCTTGTGCTTTCAGTCCTCTTGCCTCAGCCTTCCAAGTAGCTGGGATTATAGACATCCTTAGGTTTTCTGCTATATTCACCAAGGAGCAAATCATATTTGAAACCAAAGACAACTACAGAGCCCCTAATGGTACAGAGTTGATAGCTGTATTGCCACATGGAAAAATTAACTGGAACTGCTCGTGTCTTAAGGGAAATGGCCTCCCAAGGCCTTTTTCTGTTTCTGCTGCAGCACAGAGAAAATCAAGGGATCAGGGCCCTGTAGACCAGTTCTGAGTCATGCAGAAATGCCTGGGCCTCTAGCACCAAGAAAGTGAGGACAAAGATGAGGTGAAGCCAGCTGCAGGAGAGATGGTTCATGGGGTAAAGTTGCCTGCCACCAAAGCTGACAACCTGAATTCAAATTCAATCTCCCAAACCCACACGGTGGAAGGAGAGATGTTAAACAAGAGAAAGGGGTAGGCTTGGTTGACAGGAGGCCACCAGACAAAGTCTGAACACATAGTTTGGGTCTTCTGAACATTCAAGAGGATATGCAGACAGAATGGATGGAGCATCACTAGAGAGATAACCAAGAAAAATCTGCCCCCAGGGAGACAGAAAACACTGGCCAGAGAGGAGTCTGAGACAGAGAGTGAAGACAGGAAATGCTAATAGACCATACAAACATTCAGACATGGGAAGATAAGGTTAGACCTGTGGATGATGGGGAAAGACCTTAAAGATCATGTGGCACCCCTGGAAGTCAAGGAAGAGAATCAAAAGAAAAAGTAATCAGCGGGCTAGAACTAGGTCATGTGCAAAAAATGATGGAGACGTAACCCTGGGAGGATGAACCAGAGGATATCACCTCTGATATCTATTGAAATATTAAGGAACAGGACAAAGCTAAGGTTTTAGTCCCTCCCGTGCTGCTGACCTCTGGTTCATTGTCACACAGAGACAGAAAGAAGGATATAAAAAGCCTTTAGTGTGACTGAGGTCATGTGAACTAAGTCACCCGATTGCTGAATAAGTACCACCTTTCACCTATCTAGGAATGACAAATGGTGTCCCTAGGAAGAAACGGCCACACCTATGTTCTAAAGGACAAACTCAAACACAGAGTAATTAAGCCTGTAACTTAAAAAAAAAAATCTACATAAGGAAGGCTAAGAATGTAGCTACCGCTTGGTGAGGCATGACTGTATCCAAGCACCCAGAGGGAAAGAGGCAAGGAGGATCAGAGCTGTTATCTACAAAACGTGGGGGGATACAGAAGACAGTTTCAAAAGTGATAATGATAATAAATTACAAAAAAGGAACTGTAGATCCCAGATAAATTTCCTGGTGAATCTGTATAAGGAATAATTAGTGGAGAAAAAAATGAGTGGCAAGATGGCACAGCAGGTGAAGGTGCTTGCCACCAATCCCGAGTTTAATCTCCAGAACCTGAATGTGGAAGGAACCCTAAACACACACACACACACAGGAGAGAGAGAGAGAGAGAGAGAGAGAGAGAGAGAGAGAGAGAGAGAGAGAGAGAGAGAATGATTAAGAGAATTGAAAAAGTAAAGAAATTAAGCCAGGTGTAATGGCACAAGTCTTTGATCCCAGCACTTAGGACACAGGCAGGCACATATCCTTGAGTTCAAGGCCATCCTGATCTACAGAGTTCCATGACAGCCTAGGCTACACAGAGAAACCCTGTCTTGAAAAACAAAAGCAAACAAAACAAAACAAACAAAAAACCCAGCATCCCTCAGGAACTTGTGAAAGGTTTTTGGTCCCCAAAAGGAGACTCTTCCCCCAGCTAGTCAGCTATATCATTATGCTATGATCTGCATAATTTGTCCACCCTAACCTCTCTCTCACTATCCTCCACTATTCTCTCCTGTCTTCCCACTTTCCTAGCCCTGGCCATGTCCTATCTGCTTTCTTTTCTCTCAGCTCTGGACTCATCCAGATGCCTCTGGATATTTTCTCTCTGTTGTCCACAATTAAAACCTTACCCCCTAATGGAGTGGTCATGTTGGTAGTTTCTTTACTGAATTTTCTCAAATACACGTAGCAACATCCTACCTCAAAAACTAAAAATCTATGGGCTGGTAAGATGTCTTAGTTATTACGAACACTAGTTGTTTGGGCAGAGAACTCCAATTTGGTTCCCAGAACCTACATGGTGGCTCACTACCATCTCTATCTCCAGTTCCAGGAGACTGGCAAAAAAATTCATACACATAAAACAAATAAATCTATTAAAAAACAAAAATCTAAAACAATCTGTACATAAACTATCAGAACTAATAATGTCACCAGATACAAGTTCAATATACAATAACTACCTAAATTTCCACATACTAATAATACTCAAATACAAACAATTTTTGCATCCCAAAATTTTTCCATCCCCATGGAAGATGACCAACATTGCTGAAAAAATTAAATAGACTTAAGTGCAGTACATGCCTTTGATTCCAGCATTTGGGAGGCAGAGGAAGGAGGATCTCTGAGTTCAAGGCAGCCGGGCCTACAGAGTGAGTTCCAGCATAGCCAGGACTATGTAGAGAGACCTTGCCTCAAAACAAAACAAAACAACAGAAAAGACTAAGTATCCATAAATTGTAAAGTTAGTATCAATGTGACCATTCTAATTCAATCTGCTGATTTAAAGCAATACTAAATTTCATCAGTTTGAGGGTAGAGATAAGGAGAGAATTAACAAGTATAAAGTTTACACCAAAATGAACAGGACTGTTCAAGGAAATCTTAAAGAATAAAGGCAGAAAACTAATGCCTACAGAAATGCACATTTATTTATTTATTTGTTGTTTGTTTGAGACAGGGTTTCTCTGTTAAGTTCCCGCTGTCCTGGAACTCACTCTGTAAACCAAATTTTAAAAAAGACCTGCCTGCATCTGTCTCTGAAGTGCTGGGATTAAACGTGTGTGCAAGCAGCCTAGCTGATATGCACATTTTTAATGGTTAAGAGTATGTGGGGTGGGTGCAGGGCTGGCTAAACAAACATCTGCAATACAACTGAGAACACAGGAGACACAAACACAGATACACACACACTCACTCGTCGCCTGCTATCATAGAAGGGCCCTCCTGCAATTCTGGTGGGAGTGTTAATTCCAAAGATGAAAGGAAAAAGACCACTGACTCAAATCAACTTGGCCAAATTAATTAAAGCAACCAATATATTAAAGCAAACATTTTTACTCATGTACACAGCTGCCTCTCCTTAACGTAGGTCAGGGTCAGCATTAAATGTGAGAAACACAAGGATTTAAAACGTCTTTCTTGATTTATAACTTGGTTCCCATTATATAAAACACTTGATCAAATCATTACTACATTAAACATGGACTCTGAAATGACCTGAATCTGTCATCCCGGGCCAGTCACTCATATGTAGCTCGAAACTCCCTCTCTGCATCAACACCTTAGGAGAGGAATGGGGGCACAGTGTGAAGGGGTGCGTTCTCCACGAAACTCTTGTGGTCTCACATTTACACAGCCGTACCCCCTCCTCTTAAGATCCTGGGAACTAGTATCACATTTACCGGATTAGTAATTTGACTGGGTCACTTCCGGGAGCTTGCTCTAGAAACTTCCGGTATCCGGTTCTATCTAGCAAGTTTAGTAGCTCGCACTAGGTCTGGCGTCCTCCATTATGAAGTATGACGCAAAAGCTCAGAGACACCACAAACCCCAAATACAAGCGCCTCAAACTAGAGGAGACCCCACAACGGAGGCAAACGGCGTGATGAGCACCGTCCCGTCCTTGCGCAGCTTCCCGAAACCCCTGGAGGCGCGTGCGTCTTGCGCACAGGCCTTTGTGCGCACAGGCCCTTGGCTGCCGGTTGCGCGGCGCGCCCTCTCCGAGGCGCCAAACTGCGATCCCGCGCTTCCGCCTAACTTGCACCGCGCGTGCGCAAGAGTGTCGTTGCGCGTCGTTTTGTGTCCCCGGCGCTGCTCGCTAGGGGGCGAGCTGTGCCCTGTCGCCAATGGTGTTTACGGCGCTGTGCGTGCGCAGAAACAGCCGCGCCCAGGTTCCTGGGGACGCGTGCGGCCCCCGGGACGAAAATGAGAGTGACAGCCGTGTTCTAACAGGAGGGGAGCCACGTGGCGCTGGAGAGCGCGGCGGAAGTAGTAGTGATGACAATAACATGCTTTGACACGCTGGCCTAGCAGAACTGCGCAACAAAACCGAGAAATTGGCCGGCGTGCTCACCTGGCACTCGCGAGACCCTGGGTTCCCTTCCCAGCGCCTCAGGTAAAAGCATAGAGGAAGTGACTCAGCCGCTTCTCCCTAGGTGACTTTTACGAAAACCAGAGGGACGGAACTACACAAACTTCGGAAAGCGCATGCGTATCCGAGCCCGTTCCTGGTTGGACGCGGGAAGGCAGGATGAGTCATTCGGCCTGCGTTGTCGCTCTTTCTGCGCCTGCTCAAACTGCCGGGATCAGACCTGCCCGGATCAGATCCGAAAATGGAGGCCGAACAGAGTACGCAGTTTCTGTCCCTACAGAATGGCGCAAATAAAAAATAACCTTCAGAACGCAAAGGAAAAAAAGAGACATGCCTGTTTTCAGAAAACAATACTAACATTTCTTGGTCTGGGCTTGGAGCAGAGCTCAGTGGGGAGAGTGCTTACCAAGAATCTGCAAGACCCTAAGTCCGATCCCAGAAACGCTAAAAAAGTTAATACTAGAGTTTGAAAAAGATGCTTGAGTATTAAAATAGAAGCACAAGTTAGCAAATCATCACGAAAAATTTAAAGCACCCATTAAAACTGTCTTGTGCTAAACAGGCATTGTATAGTAATAACAATTTGGTATTCATTAGTTTTGAATATGAGGTAAGCCTGGAGTACACAGAGAGGCCATTTTGAATATAAAAAACAAAGCCCAAAGCATTAGGGAACGGAATATTTGGAACTTAGAAGGAGAAACTTAAGTTTTAAATGTTCACATTTTTTGAATTTGCATAGTTCAGACTCCCATACATGACAGGACTACCGTAAACATGCAAGGAGTTCTGATTATCTTGGTTTACTCAACCCCAGTGGAACATGACCCAGATTCCTGGTTACTGGAATACTTTCATTGTGAGTAAACACAAAAGTACATTTAGCTGTTAGCTCTACAGCCTACAAATATGTGTGCTAATCCCAGATGAAGGACAACCGGGCACACCATTTCTTTCAAAGTGTCGGTGGTCATTGTAAATGTATTACCAAATTCACGGAGAGACAGAAAAACCTGGGTTTGTGAGCTTGCTTCGGTGATGAACAGCTGTGGTTACAGACAACTGACCAACTCTTGACACCTCATACCTGCCTGAACCTGTACACTGAAACTATAGCAGCGCGTCTAGAACCATAAATGTGTCCAAAAGATTGCTGTAGGCCCCCTTTAAAAATAGCAGCCATAAGCTTGAGTTGTGATTTACACCTGAACCCAGCATTCACGGGGTGGAAGACGAAATATAACAAAAATAGTGTTCATGGCATTTATGTTGTTTGCCTAAGAGAAGTAAAACTTGCAGGGCTCCGGAGACAGTTCAGTTCTTAAAAGTACTTGCTGTCTAACTATGAAGCCCGAGTTAGAATCCTCACCACCCAAGTAAAAAGATGACAAAGTAATGCATACCTGTCCTCTCAGTGTGGGGAAAGCAGAGGCAGGAGGATCCCTGGAGGCCTGCTGGGCAGCTAATTGAGCCCTATCCACTGGCCTATACAGACACACAGAGGGGGAGGGGAGTGAATGCAAGCCTGAGATACTGTTTAGAAAGATCTGCTTGCAAGGGGAGCTGTTGGCTGGCCTTTGGGAGCTTAGGTAGTATGTGGGTGGGCTGGTGTCCGAATGTAATACCTACCTTAAACAATCTAGGTGATCTGGTGTGCATACATTATGCAAGCAATGTGCTTTATACCGAATAGCTAGCAGCAGGTTTCTTCCTTTTGTTATGATAAAATATTGCAACAAAGGCAACTTCAGGGGGATGGGTTTTTTTCTAGCTCACAGTTCTGGGTCTTTCATAGTCCATTATACAGCTCCAAATCGATTTATTATATGAAGAAAGCTTAAGGTGAAAGGGTTTCCTGTTCCTCAAAAGCAGCTGCCTGGGAAAGTATTTCCCCAAGGTCAGCACACAAAATGTGCTGATAATCGGCCAGGCTGGTTACACTCACCTTTAATCCCAGTACTCAGAAGGCTGAAAGCAGGCAGATCTATGAGTTCAAGGCCAGCCTGGTCTACAGTCAGAGTTCTAGGACAGCCAAGGCTACACAGAGAAACCCTGTCTCAAAAAATGAACAAAAGATGATCGTGCATACCCATCCATTAATCTCTGCTTGTTTGCTGTAGATCTATCATGATTATCTGCCTCCCCGTGACCCTCCACCATGAGCTTAAGTTGCTCCTCACAGCTATGAGAGACTAGGGTGTGTGGCTCCTAGCTTCAGGTGACCCTCTCCAGAAGGCAACACTTAGACAAGTTTCCAGTTTGCTGTTAGGAGTGTGACCATATGACACCTCTACGGTGGGGGTGGGGCAGGTCTGGGAAGCTTGTTTGATTTTATTCTTTTTGACCTTGTTGTCTTGTTTGGTTGTTCGTTCTCTCGTTTCTCTCGCCTGTCTCTCTCTCTCTCTCTCTCTCTCTCTCTCTCTCTCTCTCTCTCTCTCTCCCTCCCTCCCTCCATCCCTCCCTCCCTGTGTGTGTCCCACCCCCATTTCAAAATGCCTCCAGCTTCTGATCCTCCCACCTCCATTTCAAGAAGTGCTGGGATCAAGATCAGGTTTTCCTCAGACTTATACCTCACACATAGTTTTCCCTTTTACTGATTCTGGTTTGCATCTTTATAGTATACTAAGTCAAAGCCTTGAGCATGACTAAGTCTGGTTTAATTTAAAAAGAAAGAGAGAGATAAAGACACACCAGGCAGAGGTGATGCATACCTTTGATGCCAGCATTAGTAGAGGGATTTCTGAGTTCAAGGCCAGCCCAGTCTATCAAGTGAATTCTAGGACAGCTAATGCTACAAAGTAAGAGTCTGTCTTGAAAACTGCACATACACCCCCCCCAGGAAAAAAATGAGACGGCAGTGTCTTTTTCTTCTTTTTCCTCCTCTTCTTCTTCCTCCTCCTCTTCCTCTTTTTTTTTGTTTTTGTCTTTGTTTTTGAGAGAGAGTTTCTCTGTGTTAATGTCCTGGCTACCTGGAACTCACTTTATAGTCCAGATTAACCTACACGTAGAACTGCAAAGGAATATCTGTAGACTATAAATGAAGATGTCAAAAGACTTCTTACAGCATCCAAAATTCTGAAAAAGAACGAAAAAAAAAAGGATTTTATAAGTGTCTAGTGAGCCCCACTTGTGTGAAACAGCTGATTGCAGTTGCTTGGCTACCTATACAGAGTTAGACTAAAGTAAGGGGGGGTTTTACAAAACTGGCCTCCTCACAGTGTAAGCTGTTTTGACTAATGCTGCTTACATGTGTCGCTAGCTTTAATACCAACCCATTTTAGATCTGTTTGACTTATGTTCTAAAGATGCTTGCTTGCTTCCTTCCTTTCTCTTTCTTTCTTTTTTCTTTCTCTTCTTTCTTTCTTTTTTAATTTTTTGAGACAGTGAGTCTCCATGTAATTAGCTCTAGCTGTCCTGAAGTTTACTCTGTAGTCCAGGCTGGCCTTAAACTCAGATCACCTGCCTCTGCCTCCTCAGTGCTGGTGACAAAGGCATGTGCCACCCTGCCCCCTCTGTTTTTTCTTCAGTCCATTTCATAAACTTTCTGACACAGAATTCGGATAAAGATGAAATAAATGCTTGATGTTTTCAGTTTTCCACTTCTGCAAAAACTGGGTTGAGAATCTGCAACCTGGCAACAAAGAGTATCTATTGGAGGCAGGAAACAAAGATGAGCTCACCAGTGCCCCTACTCAAGGCCTCAGCATAGACTCGCTATGCTCCCTAGGCTGCTGGGAGCTGCAGCTTGGATGACTGCGACACAGATTGTAGACTTTAGAGCTCACACACTTGGATAGGAGAAAGTTGATGAGAGAATTCCACAGATCTGCAGTGCAGAAGCATTCTACAATTTGTGTTGATAGTGGGTGCGGTAGCTCAGGCCTGTAGTCTCAGTCCTTGGGAGATACATGTAGGGAATTCAGGAGCTCTGGGTCATCTATCAGTTACAAAGGGGGCGTCAAGCTCAACCGCTGACTTGAGAGCATTTTTTTTTTTAATGAATAGTAAAAAATTGAAACATCACAGGGCATGATACACCCTTTAAATCCCAGAACTCAGGAGGCAGATGGATTTTTGAGTTTGAGGCCAGCCTGGTCTACAGAGTGAGTTCCAGGACAGCCAGGGCTACAGAGAGAGAGATCCTGTCTTGACAAAAGCACCCCCCACCCCTAAAAAAAAACATGTACTCTACTATTGAGCTACACCCCCATTCAGATCATAGCAGACAATTCACTGATCAGTACATAAGTGTATGAAAACCATAGCCCATTCATGGAATAATTAGCTCAATGTTATAGACCTGTCTAACAAATCGTATAAAGGATGAAGACCAAATAGATCATGCTGTTTTCAAGGAACTTAATTACATCCCCAAATAAAGTTGAAAATTTATAGGTTTAAAAAAAAAATCCAGCATCCAATACAAGATTATCAAACCAAGAGTGGTAGGGCCTCCAGTAATCCTGGCAAGAGGCAGGGATACTGCCTCTGGGACCACCTGAACACAAGCAAAACTTCATCTCAAACAAAACAAGACTTGCTAGGGGTTGGAGAAATGGTTTGGTGATTAAGACCAGAGTTCAGATCCCAGGACCCATGTAACAAACTGGGTGTCCTGAACATGCCTATAATCCCAGCTCCCAGTGGAGCAAAGACAGGAGGGTTTTTTTGGGGGGGAGGGGGGGGGGAGTCACAGGTTCTGGCAAAGACCCTGATCCAGAGAACAGGTGGAGGGTGATAGAGGACACCCTATTCTGGTCTCCACAGAGACTAGAAGACCCCACAGTCCCCTCACACTCACATAGATAGACAGACACATATAAACAGAGAGAGAGAGAGAGAAAGAGAGAGAGAGAGAGAGAGAGAGCTGAAGAGGTTCCTCAGCAGTTAAGAGCATTTGCTTATCTTGCAGAGGACCTGAGCTGAGTTTGGTTCCCAGAGCCCACATAGTGGCTCACAATCATCTGTAACTCCAGGTCCAGGGGATAGGATGCCCTCTTATTTATTGTTGTTGTTTTCTTTGTGTAGCCCTGGCTGTCCTGGCACTCGGGCTGTAGATCAGAATAGTCTTGAACTTGTAGAGTGAAAAATTATAAAGGCCATCTTATGAAATATGTGTAAATTTTTCGCCTTAGACCTTGGGCAGAAAAGCACCTGCCAGCAGGTTTGGGTCCATCTAATTAGTTACAGAGGAGGGGGAGTTACAGTACAAAGGCCTGTTAAGAACATCCCAGAAACTGACTGGCCAAGGGAAGAACTACACCCTGCCCCATGGTACGGCCTACTAGTGTTCAAAAAAGGTAAAACAACCAATCCTGTGCACCCGCTCGAAAGTTCGATTTTTCCCTACCCCGCCCATATATAAGCGCTATGCCCCGAGCCACGAGGTCAGTCCCTCTATCCCCTATGTGAGATATGGGGATATGGGCTGGCCCAGAGCTCTGATTTAATAAACCACCTCATGTGCTTTACAGCAAGACGGTCTCTCGTGTGTCCTTTGGGTGCGTGCTATCCTGTGACTTAAGTGGATCCCTTTCTGGGGAGTCCCGGACCTTTCAAACTCATGAGATCTGCCTGCCTCTGTCTCCTACATGCCGTGCTGGGATTAAAGGTGTGTTCCACCACCGTCTGGCAACTACATCTACAGCCGGAGGTCTGGCCTTCATTCACTTTGGTGGGAATGGAGAGGCAAGCTCTCATTATGTAGCCCAGTCAGCTCTCAAATTCAAAATCCTCCTGCCTCAGTCTTCTAAATGCGAGGATTACACATGCTGTCCTGGGAGGAGGGGAGCAAGCAGAGAGGGAGCTCTGTAAATGTGAGCCTGCCACAGTTTCCATTCCCCTCAGCATTGTTGTCGAGCAGCTGCAGACAGGAAGAGCAGGCAGCAGCAGCAGCTGCTGTTAGGACAATCTTACCATCTCTGTGTACTTTCCTCACTAGGACCCTTGACCCTTGGCAGCCGTCAGCATTGTAGCAGCCCTGCAGTGAGGCAGGCTCTCTGGGACTCGGCTGGGACCAGCACCTACAGGTTCTGACTTGGCCACTTAGGTCTTATCACTTCTCCACTTTCTTGTCTTCTGTTTTGTTTTGTTTCTTCTTTTTCTTTTCTTTTTTTTTTCTTTATTCCTGTCCTGGCCTCTCCTTAAATTGTTTAGCTATTTCTTTTGTTGACAGACACCCTGTGTCTGGCTCTTTCCATAAAACTCAGTGGTGACAACCCAGGATACCTCTCTCTGCTGAGACTGCAATCTGGAGCCAGGATGAGAGCCTTCAAGCCCAATATCACTCAGAACTTGGAGAAGGGGGTGGGGCGGGGTCCAGCATCACCTACCCACCACTCTGCTATGAGAGGCTCCCAGGCCTCTGAAGCGTCTTCAGCAATTAAATGGCAGTTGCCTTCTGTCTGAGCTTGGAAACTTGGCACTGGTGACAAGCTGGGCTACTTGAGAAGTTAGCAGCAGACAGAGAGCAGACATCAGAATCCTGAGAAGGAGCACCGAGACCTCTTGAGTTAGGAGCACTGGCTGTGCATGATCCAACCACTCTGGGAGCTGAGGGAGGAGGCGCACCCAGCTGAGCTTTGTCGTAGTCCCAGGTAGGGATGGGAAACCAGGCATGGACTGTTGGGACAGCCTGGGCCAGGACGTCTTCAGCTGGGAAGCAGGAGCGCTGGTTCTCTTTAGCCACCTCACTGCCACCCCCAGCTCTCTTAAGCCTTCAGGCCACCCCAGCTCCGCTGCCTCCACTGTCCTGGCATATCATAGCTCTTTGCTGCCTCTTTCATAGTGAGTGTTATCAGTTTAGCACAGGCTGCTGAAGGCAGCAGGCAGAGAAAGGCCTGCTGGGAGCAGCCGTTATCAGCCTTGATGTCGGCAACATCAGGGGGACACACAGAAGAGTTTCTCCCAGGCACCTCATTTTCTGCCACCCTGCATGCACACAACAGAAAAGACAAAGAGGCTAAGAAAATTAATGAGCCCAAGTACTGTAGACAACAAACTTAGCAGGCCACGCACACTCATGCACGCCCACGCATACTCACGCACGCTCACGCATGCCTGTAGGCCTGTCACTCAGGAGGTGGGAATAAGTACATTCATCTTCCGGGCAAGTCAGGGAAGCACTGGAGAGCCTGTCTCAATAAGAAAGTATTCAATAAAGCATAGCCAGAGGGTTTTTTTTTTTTTTAATCTTTAATTATGTGTATGTACAGGCAGAGGTTCTGGCCTAGAACTTGAGTTACAGCCACCTGACATGTTGCTGGGAATTGAACTCAGGTCCTCTGAAGGAGTAGAGTGAGCTCTTAACTACTGAGCTACCTCTCTGGGGCTCCCAGTGGACATTAAATACAGAAAAGAACCTAGGAGTTGATTAAAAATGCAGAAAACAAGTTGCTCGTATCGGAGTAAAGTGAGTAATAAATTTGAAGATTTTTTTTTTTTTTTTTTTTTGGTTTTTCGAGACAGGGTTTCTCTGTGTATCTCTGTCTGTCCTGGAACTCACTCTGTATACCAGGCTGGCCTCGAACTTAGAAACCCACCTGCCTCTGCCTCCCAAGTGCTGGGATTAAAGGTGTGCACCAACACTGCCCAGCTCAATTTTTTTCTTATTTATTTATTTTTTTTTAAGAATTTATTTATTTATTTTGTGTAAGTACACTGTAGCTGTCTTCAGACACCCATATGAGGGCATCAGATCTCATTATGGATGGTTGTGAGCCACCATGTGGTTGCTGGGATTTGAACTCATGACCTCTGGAAGAGCAGTCAGTGCTCTTAACCACTGAGCCATCTCACCAGCCCTTCTTATTTATTTTATTATTTCTTCTTTTACATTTTAAAAATATTTTTATTTATCTAGCGTGGGGAAGGGCCATGGCCATCATGCACATATGGGGCCAAAGGTGTACAGGAGTCCCCTTCTATCTACCACGCTGGTTCTGAGGGTCACACACAAGTGGTCAGTCATCTTGGCCATGGGTGCCTTTACCAGCTAAGCCATCATCCCACCAGCCCTGGGATTTTGTTTTAAGATTTTTTTTTTTTTAATGTGTCTCTGTGGGTATGAGATCCCCTGGAGCTGGAGTTAGATGGCTCTCATCAGTCCACTGTGGGTGCTAAGAGATCTGTGCTCAGTTAGGTCAAGAACTCCTCCTAACCATGGAGCTCTCTCTCCAACTCCAGGGTTTTGTTTGTGAAGCTAGAGTCTCATTATGTAGCTCAGGCTGGCCTCAAGCTCATTATGTAGCCCAGGATGGACATGAACTCCAGAGTGCAGCAAGTCCCGCTGTGCACCATTATACCCAGCTTAGAAATGAAACATTGTAAAAGAAAGTTCAAAGATTGGAAAGCATCCCCTCAGTAGAAAGGAAGGAAAAGATGGGGCTGGAGGAGGCTCAGGATCCCCACTTTCAATTCCCGGCACCCACGAGGTGGCTCACAACCATCCCTAACTCCCGTCCCGGACACTAGGCACCACCTGTGCCTATGCATACATTCAGGCAAAATACATTCACACAATCAGCAAATCTCTAGGGGAAAGGGAGTGGGGTAGGGGTGTCGGCTGGTTTTTTGTTTTTGAAACAGGGTTTCCCCATGTGCTCCTGGCTGCCCTGGACTCCACTATGTACATAAGTCTGGCCTCCAACTCAAATCCACAGGTCTCTGCTTCCCCAGTGCTGGAACTAAAGGCATACGCCCACTGTCGCTGGCCAAGAGTTTTTAACAGCCTTATGCAAATTTGTGTTGTCTAAAACAGAACACTGCCAACAACAACCTATAGGCTGCGGATGGCTCACTAGGAAGCCCACTTGCTGTACAAGCCAGAGGATCTGAGTTCCAATCCCAGGCACCCCTTTAGAAGCTCTGCAGCTTTGGGAAGAGTTACAAGCAGATCCCTGGAGCACTGGCCAGCCAGCCGCAATAAAACTGCAAGAGTCAAGTTCTTTGAGATCTGGTCTCAAGGGAGTAAGCACCCAACATTCTCATGGGGCCACCCTCCCAAGAGCAGCTGTGCAAAAGCACACTACTGCCTACCTATGAAAAGGCTGGCCCCACTATTGTTTAATACCCCTGAAGGTACCCTAAGGAATAAGTGCAGCTACCTCACCCTCCAAGTCCTTACATGGCCACAGGTTTCTGGCCAAAGTATTTCTAGACTTCCTCGGGATAGGCTTCTCCTAGCTTCCCTCCTCTGCTTTCTCCAGGGCAAACACAGGGTTGTCTCCTTGTCTCGCTGGGGCCAATTAGCTCTCCCTCTGCCCAGACTCTGGGTGACTACAGATCCCTCGCCTGCGGTCCAACACCCCAGGGGCACAGTTCACAGCCCACCCAGCTGGCAGCCCGGCCCTCACCTCCAGCTCTTTGTCTCCGTGCTCCTAGACACACCCGGAAACTCTCTCTGTTTCTCCTCTCTCTGTTTCTCTCTCTCTGTTTCTCTCTCTGTGTTTTTCTCTCTGTTTCTCTCTCTGTTTTTCTGTTTCTCTCTCCCTGTTTCTCTCTGTTTCTCTCTGTTTCTCTCTGTTTCTCTCTGTTTCTCTCTGTTTCTCTCTGTTTCTCTCTCTCTCTCTCTCTCTCTCTCTCTCTCTCTCTCTCTCTCTCTCTCTCTCTGCACCTACCTAGAGGAGGAGCTTGGCAGTTATGGCTGAGGAGCTTGAGGCTTGTTTACTGTCACTGTGGAAACCTCTAGGAGCCTACTCCCGGTGGGACCTGTTCCACAATTCCCTCGTGTGCAGAGCCTGGGGAAGCCCCGTGATCCCCAGCTCTCTACCCCTGCTCGGCCTACACCCCAGGAACCTGGGAACAATAGCAAGGATCTGGGTTTTGCTGGATCAAAGTGGTAAGGTAGGAAGACAGTGAGAGGCTGAGGCAGGAGGATCAGAACTTGTAGGCTGACTATCGTAGCCAATGAGACTATGTCTCTTAGAGAAGTAAACACAATCCGGAGAGGCTCAATGGTGGAGAATGCACTTAGCATTCTTAAGGCTTTGAGACCACTCAGCACCTAAACAGTAATACTTAGAGAGAAATATATAAAATAGGGTCTCGATTGCAAAAATCTGGCCTCTGTTGAACTTGGTTTGTAGCTGAGGCTGGTCTTTTTGTAGCAGAGGCTGGCCTTAAACTTGAAGTTGGTTAGAACTTGTATTGTTTCTGAAAATAAAGCAAGGTGCAGTGCAGTACTCTAATCCCAGTTATCTAACTAAGGAGGGAAGAAGACCAGGAGTACAGAGCCAACCTCTGCCATTGAATGAGTTTAAGGTCCAGGCTACAGGCTATCTCAATCCTAAGATACTGTTTCAAACAACAAAAGTAAAAAGAAAGAAGAAAATACGATGTCAGGCTCACCCCTCAGCTTAGCAGGATGTCTTGAAACCCAATGACAGAACAATCTAATCTCTTTGTCTTCTTTGCCATTTACTTTTCTAAGTGTTTGCTGAAAGTCAAATTTATTTTCCTCTAGGGACTCCCCTTCCCCCTTTGACTGGCTTGCACAGCTTGCTTTCTCATACAATCCAGAAACACCTGCCCTAGGCACAACCCACAGTGCGCAAGGCCCTCTCAGATCAATTATTAGTCAACAAAATGCCGGCTCTCACACATGCTCGAAGGGCCAACCTGATGAAGGCAAGTCCTCAGTTGAGATTTCCTCCCCCCAAGTGACTCTAGTCTGCTGAAGTAGACCAAAAAAGTCACAGATGTGTTTTGAAACAAGGTCTTACTTTGAAGTCAGTCCCTGCTAGCCTGGAGCTCACTATGTAATATAGGCTGGCCTTAGTAGTCTTAAACAGTGGTCTTGACTCAGCCTTCCGAGTATGAGATTACCGTACCCAGTTTAGGTGCCACATTTCTTTTCTGTTGTTATTGTGTGGTTTGGTTTGTGTTTGTATGTTTTTTCAGACAGTCTTTGTTATGCAGCCTGGCTATCCTGGAACTCCCTATGTAGACCAGGCTGGCCTCCAACTCAGAGAGATCCTCCTGCCTCTGCCTGTGGACTTCTACATACACCATCACCCCCAATCTTATTTTCTGGGGATTTTGTTGGCTTCCCGTTTTGTGTTGTGTTGAGATAGAACCCAGGGCCCTGCACATGCTCAGGTAAGTGTTGTAATGTTGAGCTAAATCCTCAACCTGAAAGTTAACTACTTTTAAAAGTAAGTAAGTGGGGGCTGCAGAGACAGCTTAGCAGTTAAGATTACTGGCTGCTCTTCCAGAGGAACCGGGTTCAATTCCTAATACCCACATGTTGGCTCACAATGATTTGTAGCTCTGGTTCCAGGGGCTCTAATGTGCTCTTCTGGCCTCCCAAGGGACAAGGCATACGCATGGTATACAAACATACATGTAGGCAAAATGCCTATACACATGAAATAAATATTTTCAAAGGGAAAAAAAATGACTGTATAGGAAAAAATATTCCCTTAGCCATTAGGGAAATGTAAACAAAACAGAGCAAGTCAGATTGTCACTGTGCTGGCTAGTCCTATGTCACTTTGACACAAGCTGGAGTCATCTGAAAGGAGGAAATCTCAACTGAGAAAATGCCTCCATAAGATCCAGCTGTAAGGCATTTTCTTAATTAGTGATTGATTGGAGGTGGTGCCACCCTTGGGGCTGGTGGTCCTGTGTTCTATAGGAAAGCAGGCTGAGCCAGCCAGGAGTCAGCGTCCTCCTCCACCTCTGCATCAGCTCTGCCTCCAGGTGCCTGCCCTGCTGGAGTTCCTGTCCTGTTGGGGTTTGATGATGAACAGTGATGTGGAAGCATAAGCCAAATAGACCCTTTCCTCTCCAGCCTGTTTTGGTCATAGTGTTTCATCACAGCAGTAGTAACCCTAACTACCACAGTTATCAAGAAAAACAACAAATGTAGCCCAGTTGGAAGCCCTTGATCCCTCACTAGGGATGGCCAGGTAATGAAGGTAATGCGCACGCACATGTACAGAAAAGCTGGAGTCAGGGGAGAGTGTGCATCTAATGGACTGGCACCTACTGCCCCATAACCAGAGCCTCAGCCCGTTTATTATCTTCGGCTCAAGGGGAGGAGTTAGCAAGTCTCAACACCAGGTCTCCACAGGCTGGCTTCCTAGAAGTTTGTGTACATGCTGGTCAATCCCTGGGACTTGGACCCAGGAAGAATTTAGCCATGGAAACAGAGCTGCTGTCAAATATACCCAGGACCAAGGAAAGCCAACGTCCCAACAGAAATGATGAGTTTACAGTTCATATTTTGTTTTCATTGCTTCATCCCTCTGAGGTTCATCCAAAGAAGGCTTTCCCCTTCCCCATGGGTTCTAGGAGTTGGTCTGTGTTGTAGCTGTGCCCATGTCTATGGTAGACACACTGAGGACTTCAGTCACTGAGGACTTCCTATGTCCCCTACATATAATAAACCCAAAAAGCACAAAAGTCAGCATACAACAGATTCCTGCACATGCATGTCATTGTGTCTCAATTCTCAGTAGCCAAATCATCTTAGGTGCTCTTCAGTAGGGGGACTAGGTAAAGAAAAGGTGACATTTACACCCACCATTATTTTATTCATGTATAAGGAAGGACTGGGCCAGGGGAGACGGCTAGGTCAGTCAAGTGCCTACCAAGCAAGCAAGCAAGCAGGACCCAAGTGTGGACCCCCAGCATCACACAAAAGCCAGGCATGGCTGAGCACATCTGTGACCCCAGCACTGTGTCGAGTAGAGACATCAGAGCCTATGGGTTCTCTGACTAGACTGCTCAATTAGAGAATTCATCTTAAAAAATAAGGCGGGAGACACGGGAAGACACCCAACACTGATCCCTAGTCCCCCCACACATCCTCACACACTCCCAACACACACACACACACAGGAAAATAAAACAAAACATCAGAGTTTTAAAAGTCTAGAGGCATGTGTAAAGAACATGTTTTCCCACTGTGCATCTCAACTGAAAAAAAAAAAAAAAAAAAAAAAAAAACATGATTACAAGAATTTTAGCCATAGCTGGGCTATGGTGGTGCATTTCTTTAATCCCAACATTCAGGCAGATTTCTGAGTTCAAGGCCAGCCTGGTTTACAGAGCGAGTTCCAGGACAGCCAGGGCTACACAGAGAAACTCTATCTTGAAATTAAAACAAAACAAAACAAAACAACCCACAAGAATTTAGCCATGGAAACAGGGCTTCGGCCAAGTATGGCCAGTACCAAGGAAAGCCAACATCCCAATAGGAATGATGAGTTTCCACTTCACATTTGCTTTTCATTGCTTTTACAGTTTTGACAGTGTTATGTGGCTATTTTTTCCAAACTGAAACTTTCCCTAAGAGGAGGCTTTTAGACTCTTGAAGGAAATTTACTAGGCTCAAGAAAAATAAGGGACAGAAAATTAAAGACTCATAAGACCCTTCTGCCAAGGGTATGTTAGCAAAAACTTGCTAGGGAAAAGACTTTTCGGTGCTGCTGCCTGCAGCTCTCATGAGTGGTCACACACTGTGGTGAGGGTTTTGGTAACATGGCTGCCATGGGTTACACCACACTCTTGAGAATGACTCCAGTACACTCATTGGCTCATGATGGTGGCTTGGGTGTAATTGTGTCTTTAGCCTGTCATCTGTGTTCTATTTGGAGTGAACAGAAGTTCACATGGCTCCTGGAAAAGTCACCTAACACAGCCCCTAAACAGAGGCTTGAGAGAACCAAACATGAACTAGAGTAGTTGTATGGACTCTACCAAGGAACACAAGACACACAGGTGATCCCTCTGAGAACAGAACATCTGGAGGGACAACCTTGATATGGTTATTTCCCCTATAAGTTATAGGATGGTCTATATGTGGCCCTTGTACTGGGTGATGAAACACAAAACCAGGGCTTAAGTAGAGACTGAGGTTTGCCAAAAAGATCACGGTCCACAGGTTGAGAACTGCTGGAACAGAGACACAAGACAATTCTTGTAAACATGCCTATTCATGTTCTTCTTGTCTGAAACCTCTTAACACTATGGGATACTGTGCTCCCCTCCCCCTGCCCCCAAGACTGGAGAAAGGACTGTATAACTACCTCAAAAGACCTTTGCCTTGATTGTAGGTAGGGAAAGGACAGAGGTACCTTCATGATTAAAATCTATGAGAAACTTCATTTAGTTTGCAATAACATCTAGAACATTAGGCAGTTCATTCCCATGTATCAGAATAAGTATATTCTCGGAACAAATAACATATTTTAAATTATATTTATTGTTTGTTATTCATGGTGGCGCAGCCGTTGTGCTGGAGATGGGAAAGGTTTGCAAGGAGAGGGTTCTGCCACTGAGTTACACCTACATCACTTTGGCACTTACCTTTTATGTTTCTGTGACTTAAGCTTTATTATTTTCTGTTTTCTTTGTCTGCTTTTCTTTTTTCCCCTTGAGATTTCTGCTTGTTTGCCAGGCTGTCCTCAGACCTTTGGTCCTACTGTGTCAGCCTCCTAAATAATTGGAGTGATTTTCTTTTCTTTTTGGTGTTTCGAGACAGAGTTTCTCTGTGTAGCCCTGACTGTCTTGGAACTCGCTTTGTAGACTAGGCTGGACTTGAACTTAGAGATCCTCCTGCCTCTGCCTCCCAAGTGCTAGAATTAAAGGTAGGAACCACCACACCCAGCTTGATTTTAGTTTTGTATACTCTTTGTTTTCTTTTTTTTACCCCTCCCCCCTCTTTTTGTTTTCTAAGAGTGTTCTTTGTATATGGAGGCACAGATACACCAATGAGTTGCATGCATAAGGATAACAACAGTCCATAGCTCATGGTCTTTGGTAATATTTTCCCCAGGTCATCAGAAGAGAGTCAGAACTTCTCAGAAGAATACCCTGTTCCCCAGACTCTGCTGGTAGCCAGGGGCACTGTGTGTTTATAAGGGCCACTGGAGACCTTTAGGAGTCAAGAGAGGCAGTTTATCCCTGCAGAATATACAAATGATCTGCAAATAAGTTGGCTGCAAGGAGGTCCTTGAGTTTAGACAAGCGAAGGAGAAAGAGCTGTTCTGAAGTCTGTCTGAAGACTCCAGAGAAAGAGTAGAGGCAAAACCACCATTAACATGTTTCCCCACAACCTTCTAGAGCTTGGAAAGGGGATTATTTATTTTATGCATATGAGTGTTTTGCCTGCACAGATATTCGCGCATCATATGCGCATGCTTGGTGCCCACAGAGGCCAACCAGCAAAAGCCATTGGGTCTTCTGGAAGCAAAACTACAGATGGTTGTAAGCCACTGCATGGGTGTTGTGAACAGAACCGAGGTCCTCTGCAGGTTCTCTTAACTCCTAGTCCATCTCTGTACTCTGAAGCCCTAGCCCCCTTCTAGAACACAGACACACAACTTAGTCATAGTCATAAGACTATGATACAACACTCTAGAAAAAGATACAATTGAATTATCTTTTTCAAGGTTAGCAGAGTATAAGCCAAGCCAGGTATGGTAGTGCACACCTTTGATTCTAGCACTTGGGAGACAGAGGCGGGCAGGTCTCTGAGTTTGAGGCCAGCCAGTTCTACAGAGTGAGTAAGCCAGGGCTACACACACACACACACACACACACACAAAACCCTCTGTCTCAAAAAGCTAAAACAAATAAACATGTCATGAAAAAAGATGTCATGGTCATCCTCATATACATAGAAAGTTAGGTCCAGCCTGGGCTACATGAAACCTGTCGCAAAGAAGGCTCAGGCTTACCGTAGGCTCAGAAGGCTTTCTGCACTTCAAGACAGGCATAGAATCAACACTTGGCAGAAAACTACATTCACCTCTCGGCAGCAAGGCTGGAAGAACTCTGTGAAGGTGGTGCTGCACACCGGAAGTTCCTGTGCTTTTGCTGAGGAAGTTGAAGCAGGTGGAGCTTGAGTCTGAGGCCAACTTGAGCTACATCCTCTAGAGCCTGGAGAAAAAAAAACAGGAGGAGGAAATTAAGTGGGGACGGGAGGAGGGGGAGGAGGAAGGAGGAGGAGGGAAGGGGAGAGGAGGGGGAGGAGGCTCCCTAGCTTGTCAGTGAGTCCCAGCTGCTGAAGCATGGAGTTTGTCCACTAGTTAGCCCCAGTACTGACCTTTCGTTTATCTGTTAGGGTTTAAAGGGAGAAACACCCACAGGAAATGTATGCATGGGCTGCTGTAGTGATTTGTCCTTACACAACAGAGGGACCGAACGGAGAGAAACAGGCACGGAAACTGTTCTCTGAGTTTGGTAGTGGGGTGTGTAGAAGGCGGGCCTCCTACACCAAGTGACTCAGTTCCCTGTCCTGCGTTTCCAAGGAGTGGGTGTGAGGGAGGGGGGCACTAGAGCCAAAACTATAGTTAGAGAATGGCAACTGTTTCAGGCCTCGGGCAACAATGTGCCGGTCCTCCAAATGTTGCCCAACCTCTGCAACCCCATCCCCAGCAGGGTATTCTGGGTGTTGTGGTTCAGGAAATGCTCTGTAGAAAGCAGCCATAGTGACTTTGCAACATCTAGGGATGTTCTGTGGGCTGCTGTGGGGTGGGAAGACTAATGGCTCCTGAAGGCAGGCATTCTATGATGCTTTTGAGGAAAGCTGATTTTGTCCACAGGAAGCTCCAGTTTCTATTTGATTTGGTTGTGTTCCCGTCCCCTATCCCCCGTGTGTGTGTGTGTGTGTGTGTGTGTGTGTGTGTGTGTGTGTGTGTGTGTACAGCTAGACTGGCTGGCCAGAAAGCCCACATTTTCCTTCTGTCTCCAAAGCTCCAAATCTGGGATATAGAGATTCACTGGGCCAATCTTTAAGTGCTTGCTGGGGATCCAAACATATCCTCATGCTCCAGCAACAAACACTGAGCCATCTCCCTTGGCTTCTCTGGCTTGCTTGTCTATTTGTTATTGTTGGTACCATGGCCTAGTTGAATCTTTTACCATTCCAACCCTCTTTTTTTCCTTCAAAAAAAAAAAAAAAAATTGAACCAGAATCTCAAGAAATAGCCTTGACCCACCTGGTTCTTAGTAGTAGACCAGGTTGGCCTCAAAACTAACAGAGATCTACGTACGTGCTTTTGTCTCCTGAGTGCTGGCATTAAAGGCATGCGGCACCAAACCTAGCTAATTTGATCCTTTGAGATAGAGTCTCACTCTGTAGTCCTGGCTGGTCTGGAATTAATTGTAGAGACCAGGCTGGCCTCAAAATCACCAAGATTGTTTGCTTTATGTTTCTTATTTTATTTTTTGTAAGGCTGTGTCTCACTAAATTGCCAAGACCAACTGGAAGTCACTCTGTAATCCATACAGACTGGGATTATAGGATTATACCAGCAGGTCCAATGTATGTATGTATGTGTGTATTGTGTAGTATGTATGTATGCATGTATATGTATATATGCATGTCCATATGATATATGCATGTGTGATGTATGTATGATATATATATATATATATGTATTATGATGTATATGTATGTATAAACGTATGATATATGTGTATATGTATGATATATGTATGATGGATGCATTATGTATTTTTTTCTACAACTTGTAATTCTCTTGCATCTGCCTCTTCAGTTCCGGGATCAACCCCATTCTTTCTCTCATTGTCACATATACCAAACTATTTTGTTCAACTAATCATTAATTTAACAACTACCTCTGACTTTCTTCCTCTCTGTTGTGGGTCAGAAAACTCCAAGGTTGACATTATCAAAAGCATCATTACAAAGATTTAAAACATTCACCACTTTTGCAGAATAAAATACTGTTAGGTCTCAACCCAAGGACAAAGGGCCAGCTGAAGTGGTGCTTATTTAACATATCAAATCAAACCTGGCCACCAGGGTTTCCCAGCATCCCTCAGTCTCTTCCTGTTGCAGGGTTTATCTGTCATATCAGTCCCCCTACCCTAAACTTCTGCAGACCAGCCCTGGTCTTTCCCCAGATGCCTTCCTCTATATACTCCAGCCATCTTGGTTACCTGCACCTTTTGTCTACCCTTTACTCTCCTGGCTCTCCCCTCTCCCCACCTGTCTCCTCACACAGCCTGCCTCAGGATCATGTTCACTCAGAACCCTTCCAGATGCCTCTGGCTATGCTCTTCCTAGTATCTACAATAAGCTTTCTCCACCATACCTTGGAGCAGTCATGGCCTTTCTTTTTCTTTTTTTCTTTCTTTCTTTCTTTCTTCCTTCCTTTCTTTCTTTCTTTTTTCTTTTCATTCAAATGTGATTTTTTTCATTCAAATGTGATTCCCCCCCCCCCTTTTTTTTTTCAAGACAGGGTTTCTCTGTGGAGCACTGGCTTTCCTGGAACTCAATTCTGGACCAGGCTGGCCTCATTTGATCTTCTTGCCTCTCTGCCTCTAGTGTTGGGATTAAAGTTGTGCACCCCCAAGGCCAAATATGACTTTTGTGAAGTAGTTTTTTTAGAAAATATATATCAGCAGTACATATTGCTGAACAGTTATCAAGTCCTGAAAAGGACAATGAGTGTCTCCTGACAAAGCACAGGTAAAGAGCCGTGGTGCCTCAAGCCTGGGATCCTAACACTGGAGGTTGGAGGCTGCTGGCCTGAGTGCTCACACACCACACACCTTTAGTCCCAGCAGTCTGGAGCCAGATGCAGGTAGAGCTCTGAGTTGGTGTACAGTCTTCTCCACCTAAAGAGTTCAAGATCACCCAGAGCTAAACAGAGAAACCCTATCTGGAGAAATCAAAACAATAAAAAAAAAAAAAAAAAAAAAAAAAAAAAAAAAAAAAAACTAAACCAAACCAACCAAACAAACAAACAAAAATGATTGTCTAAGGTGGAAGAGGATCATGGGCTACTGATGTAGAGATAGACTAGAACTCAAAAGTTCAAGTGCTGGGGACTGAGCTCTGTGATAGAACATCTGTCTTTCAGGGACATAGTTCTTTCTTCCGTCATCTGTACCAGAGGAGTGGACTTTATTCAGTGCAGAGCAGTGTCAGCTCTCACAGGGAACCCTGAGTTTCCCTCCTGGCCTGGCTCTGTCTTCCAGCCCTCAGTTTCCCTCCTGGCCTGGCTCTGTCTTCCAGCCCTCAGTTTCCCTCCTGGCCTGGCTCTGTCCTCCTGCCCTCTTTCCTAGAGGAGGAAGTCAAGAACCAATAGCCCCCTTGGCTGTCCCAGTCATTGTCCCCACACTTGCTAGAAACTGGTGCTGAGTCAGGAATGTGAGGCTGACAGAGGACTCTAAAGTCAGTGTCCTTTCCATGTATCCAACCTTGCTGGGTGTAGGAGAAGCTACCACAGAGATGGGCACAAGGACACATAGCAGTAATCCCAGCCCTTAGGTTGAGGCAGGAGAATTGACCGGTACAGAAAAAAATCCCAGAACCAAACCAAACAAAAACACGTAGGAAGCTGGGTATGCTAACATTTCTAATCCTACTCTTTAGAGGCCCAGTAGAAGAGTCAGGTAAACGCCATTCTCTGCTCCAAAGGGAGCTTGAGGCCCGCCCTGGAGACTGCTGAAGTCTTTAAAAAACCAAAGACGAAGCAGTGGGGCTGGGTCACTAACAAGAACGTGAGCTGTTCTTACAGAGGAAGCGAAGTTTGATTTGCAGCCCCCATGTCAGACGGCTCACAACTGCCTGTAACTCCATCTCTCCAAGGGATCTAATGCCTCTGGCCTCCTTGGGTACTGGCACATGTGTATACCAGACCCAGAAACACACATTACTTTAAAATAATCTTTTTTTTTTTTTTTTTTAAAGTGAAGCTGCAGTAGAAAGAAATTAAGTTTGTTGTATCAGTTGTTTTGGAGACAGGTTCTCACTAAGTAGTTCTGGCTGGCCTCTGACTATGGAGACCTCAGAGATCCTCCTGCCTCTGTCCCTAAGTGTTGTGACTATAAGAGTGCACCACCTGCCCCGCCCTTCTGTTTTTATCTTGAGGTAGTTGTCCAGGTAGGTCTGAACCTTTCAACCTTCCTATGCCTTTCTTGAGAGTAACTAGACTCATCGTCTGTGCTGTGCCACTAGGCCTAACTATGTGCTTGTTTTCTTATACATACATAGCTCTGAAAAATTTATAAATTAGCCACAATAAAGATTAGCAGTTGGATCAGGTGTTGGTGGCAAGTTGCTTTAATCTCATCACTCCAAAGGCAGAGGCAGGCAGACCTCTAAGAGTTCAAGGCCAGCCTGTCTACAGAGCAAATTCCAGGACAACCAGGGCTACACAGACAAACTCTGGGAACACTAGCAGGGTGTGGTGGTACTTCTTACAGTCCCAATGCTCTGAAGGCTCACAGAGGAGGAGGAAGATCCAGAATTTGAGGCTAGACTTGGCTAAATACGGAATTCAAGGCCATCTGGGACCTGCATTAAAAAATCCTGTCTTTCAGGTTTGGTAGTGTACTCAAAGGCAGAGGCAGGTAGATCTCTGTGAATTTTAGGCCAGCCTGGTCTGCAAATTAAGTTCCAGGACACCCAGGACTATACAGGGAAACTCTGTCTCAAAGCCAAAAACCAAAACAAGAGAGAAAAAGCTCCTGTCTGAAAATAACGTATGGCAATGTAAGTTATGTGACTGTGGTCCTCTCAAATGTGCTACTGTCCTGTTGTTGTGATCAAATAGCTTTAAGAAGCAATTTAATGAAGGGTTTGTTGTGGCTCAGTTGCCCGCTGCAGTCTATCATTCTGGGCCTGGGCCTGTGGCGAGAATGGCTGAGAACTCTGGCAGCAGGAATAGAAGGCAGGATGCACTAAGTGGTTACACTAAGTCTGGAACCCTGAATCAGAGAGCGATGATTGCTGCCACTTGCTTGCTTTCTCTTCTGTCCCTTTAAAATTTAAAAAAGATTGCTTTTAGGTGTATGACTGTTTTGCCTGCATGTCTGTGTAACCCCCCACCCACCGCCCCTATTTATTAAACCTGGGACTCTAGCCCATGGGATGGTCCCATTAATGCTTATAGTGGGTCTTCTTCATCTGCTAAACGTCTGTGAGCAGCAGAACATGCTTTGAGTGGTTATGTACTGTCGACATGGCCATTGGAAACTGGCAAAGCCTTTCCCATGTGGGGCAGGCTGGGAATTGGGAACACCTCCCCTTAGTCTGAGTGGGAATGTTGGGGGTGTATGTAAAAACTAGCAATGGTAGCTCTCTCCTCCTGGATGGGATGCTTTTTACCTGAAACTGCTCCCACTGAGACCTTCTACTGAGACTAGCTAGCCCCACCCTGCTGTGCTATAGATAACCTCCAGGATGTTGGGGATTGGGGGTGGTAGTGGTAGTAGTTCCCGAGGCTCCATCAATAAGCACAACCCACCTGCCCCCAGCTTTTCTGTGTGCACATAAGTCTGTCATTCCCAGCTTTTCTGTGTGCACATAAGTCTGTCATTCTGTAGTATTTGCTCTTTATTTGTTCCATTGATCACGAAGTCAGGTCTAGGTGCCAAGCCTTTGCCTTTCAGGACATGCTGAGGAAGCTGAGGAAACCTTTTTTTTTTTTTTTTTTTTTTTTGGTTTTTTGAGACAGGGTTTCTCTGTATAGCCCTGGCTGTCCTGGAACTCACTCTGTAGACTAGGCTGGCCTCAAACTCAGAGATCCACCTGCCTCTGCCTCCAAGTGCTGGGATTAAAGGCGTGCGCCGCCGCCGCCGCCGCCGCCGCCACCACCACCACCACCCGGCCTGAGGAAACATTCTTAAACATGCTTAGCACTTGAAAATGAAAATTAAAGCCGGGCAGTGGGCAGTGGTGGCACACACCTTTAATCCCAGCACTTGGGAGGCAGAGGCAGGCGGATTCCTGAGTTCGAGGCCAGCCTGGTCTACAGAGTGAGTTCCAGGACAGCCAAGACTACACAGAGAAACCCTGTCTCGAAAAACAAAAACAAAACAAAACAGAACAAAAAAAAAAAAAAAAAAAAAAAAAAAAGAAAATGAAAATTAGCCCTGTGTGTGCATGCACATCATATACACACATATAGTCTTTAATTTTTTTATTATTCGTGTGTGTGTGTGTGTGTGTGTGTGTGGTGATGTAGGTCAGAAGAGTGAGTTGGACCACCTGACCCTCCACTCTACCAGCTGGCATTGCAGGCAGTTGTGAGCCAACAGACCTAGGTGCTGGGAATCAAACTCAGGTCCTCTTGAAGAACAGCAGGCATTCTCTCTTTGTAGTCAGGTTGGCCTGGAACTCACTACGTAGACCAACTAGCCTTGAACTTGCAGCAATCCTTTTTGTCCCAAGTATTGGGGATTACAAGTGTGAACCAACACATCTAGCTTAAACTATCTGACTACACTGTACTCACTAGTAGGAAGTTAGAATATACAGCAAATATGCTGGACAAACGGATGACTGAGGGCCTGAGTGGGAAGAAGGATGACTTGAGATGTCAGTTACTCAGAACAAGGCACGATACAAAAATTAGTTATCTCTAGAATTTCCCATTTCTGGACCAGTGCTTGTCACAGGTAACTGAAATGACATATAGCAAAATCAGGTATTCAGGGAAAGAGACTAATGTACTTGGTTACATGGGGTGAACACAGCACCCTGGTGCAGGGCTACTTGGATAATTCAAGAGGTCCAGGGAAAGCCAGACATGGCAGCACATATGTATATAATCCCAGCACTCAGAGGGCAGGAAGAGGTCTAGGCCAAGGGCTGCCTGGGTACACAGTCCAGACACTATCTCAAAAAAGAGGCAGGAGGAGCAAGGGGAACTGCCCACACATTGTCACTCTTGTTATGGGGGTGGGGGTGGGGGGTTAAGCTTGAAGATTAGCCGATTTGAGTAAATCCCAGAGGCTTTGTGGCTGTCTGTAATTGTTTGGTCCTGGGCTCTCATATAAGCAGGGAGGGATAGTATGAGAGCCCTGATAAAGGAGCTGGCTGGGGCTGCAGGGGATTCATCACTGGCAACAAGAGGAGCTGAGTGGCACCTAGCCAGGGCGTGAAAACTGGGTCAAGGCTACATACAGCCGTGCTCAAACTACGAAAACTATAACAGGGAGCAGCATTCTGGGGAAATTTATGTAAACAGAGAACAATTTTGTTAGCTTTCTGATCCTGAAACTTTATTATCTTTTATGATGTGTCTATAGTGGGTGTGTGTCTGTGTGCTACTGCACCTACATGGCTGTAGAGGAGAACTATCAGGGGTTGGTGTTCTCCTCCCACCTTTTTTTAGGCAGGGTCCCTCATTTCTAACAGGATGCATAGTCCAGGCCACTGAGCTTCCAGGCACACCTTCTTCATTTCCTGTCTTGATACAGCATACAGATGTGAATTACCACATCTGGCTTTTTAAAAATGTGAATTCTGGGGATGAAACTCATGCCATCAGAGTTGTGTGCTGAGTGCCTTTACTCCCTGAGCCATCTGAACAACCTGGGCCTAAAACTTCCCCCCCACCCCCCATTTTCTCTCTGTTATGTTCAAACTTTGCCTTTAATTTTAAATTACATTTATCTGTTATGCTTTTATTTTATTTTTATTTTTAAAGACAGGGTCCCACTGTGTGGCCCTGGCTATCCTGAAATTCACAGAAATCCACCTGAGTAAAATATTCAGTAACTTTTTTTTTTTCCCGGTAGTGTCTCATCATTCATCATGTAATTGTCTGTCCTGGAACACAGTATGTAAACCAGGTTGGCCTCCAACTCAAGGAGATTCTCCTCCCTCTGCCTCTTGGTCTCTCCAGTGCTATGATGAAAGGCTTGGGCATTCGCTTCAGGTTTTTTTTTTTTTTTTTTTTTTTTTTTTTGGTTTTTTGAGACAGGGTTTCTCTGTGTAGCTTTGGCTGTCCTGGAACTCACTCTGTAGACCAGGCTGGCCTTGAACTCAGAAATCCACCTGCCTCTGCCTCCCAACTGCTGGGATTAAAGGCGTTCGCCACCACTGCCCAGCCTTCACTTCAGTTCTTATTTGATTTTTGAGACATGTGGAAGAGCTGTGTAGCACTGTGTGCCCTGGGACGATTACAGTAGACCAGATTGGCCTAGATTTATAAACATTTGCCGGCCTCTGCTCAGGAGTGCTGGGATTAAAGTCTTGTGCCACTATGTTGGCTGAATCTGGAGACTTTAAAGTTTCAATTTAAATTTAAGGGAACAGGACAGAGTGTAACTCTTTTCCTTGACATTTCTTCTCTGCATTTTATTTTTTCTAAAATAATAATAATAATGATAATAATAATAATAAAAAACAGGTATGATTGGGCACACCTTTTTTTTTCTTTCTTTGGGAACCCCTTTTGTTTCTTTCTTTCTTTCTTTCTTTCTTTCTTTCATTCTTTCTATCTTTCTTTATTTCTTTATTTCTTTCCGAGACAGTGTTTCTCTGTGTATCCCTGGCTGTCCTGGAAGTCACTCTATAGACCAGGCTGGCCTCGAACTCAGAAATCTGCCTGCCTCTGCCTCCCAAGTACTGGGATTAAAGACTGCCTGGCTGGACACACCTTTAATCCAACACTTTATGCCTCAGGAAGCAGAGGTGGCTGGATCTCTGTGAGTTGAAGCCATAGTGAGTTCTAGGATAGCCAGCTTTATAGAGAAACCCTGTCTTAGGATGGGGGTGGGGGTCAGGGGGGAGGAAACCAAAAGAAAAAACAAAACAAAACAAACAAACAAAAAAGAGTTGGAAGACAGTCTGGGCTACAGTCAGACAGGAGGGAGAGAGCCCAAAAATGAAATCTCTGCCTGTAAAAGTCTGGTAACCTAAATTTGATCTCTGGAACTCATCTAAAAGGAAATAAAAAATCAAATTATGAAATGTTGCCCTTAGCGGGGTAGTGGTGGCACACACTGTCTCAAAAAAACAAAAACAAACAAACAAACAAAAAGAAATGTTGCCCTCTGGCCTCTACAAAGTTAGAAGCCACTTGCACCTTTCTCTGCCAATAGTAGCAAACTTTAAAAATAAATAAAAACAACCCAAGGGGTAGAGTGAAGAGGTCTCAGCAGATAAAGGAACTTGCTGCAATGGCCTTCCAACCTTGAGTTTGATCAGGCCCCCACATGGTGAAAGAAGAGAACAGAATACTCAGGATTGTCCTCTGACTTCCGTTGAATGTGTGGCGATAACTCACACAAATTTAAGAATTTTAACGCCCCACCCCCTGGGGACAAAAAACCAGAGGTGGGGGACAGTTTGTAAAACTCGTGCTAAGCAAAGGTTCTGGGTTTAGTGCTCAAGAATACTCATCTAACTTTTGTAGCTGCTGTTTTCTATCATTTGGCCTCTAAATATCTTTTTTCTTGGAAAGGTTTTCCTCTGGAAGTTTTCTTTCCTTTCTCTGGAGTCAATCACCAGATTGTTGTTTTACAAACGTTTACGTCATGATTGTAACTTATAACCTGAGACTATTCTGAACAGTCTTGTAATTTCTCCAGTGTTCAGAGACAGCAGCTTGCCACCGACCATGCAAGGAAGCCTTGGCCTCCTCCATGCAGATTACCAGCTCCTGTTCCTACGCCCGCCTCGGCGGTTCTGAAAGTTTCAAAAATAATCTTCAACTTAGCTTATATCTCGAGATCTCCCAGAAAGTCCTCCCAAATTATTACACATCAAGAAAATCTGTTTCAGCATTCAGATAGTGCCGACAGTTAGAAACTTAAAACCCTGACACGCGGGCTTTGAGCAACTTCAGTCAAATCCCTCAAGTCTGCCTCTCTGAGATGCCCTTAGAGGCGGTCTTTCTTTTACATAAGACACACTTCTAGTTTTCCGCTCCAACGCGGTCTTTGAATCCTTTGGGATCACTTTCGGGGTGCGGAGACGCGCATGCAGCACTCAGCGACCTCCAGAGCCCACAGGTCTTGAGGCTCTCTATGGATAACAACCCTCCACCTTGCCGCTCTACCCCCCCACCCGCCTTCGCCCGCCCCTCCCCCAACTACTCCCCTCCCCCCTTCGGGGTCTCCGAAAGTTTGCGCCTGCGCCGTCACTGTCCTCTCCCGGGCTCAGAGGCGGGTCCACACCCCCCTAGTCCCGCCCCTCTCCCCCCCCGGCCAATCCTGGGCTCCGTTCTGGGCTCGTCAGAATGGCGCCTTGGCTGCTCTGTGCCCGGATGTCCGCTGCCTAAGACTCCGCCCCACCACCGTCTTGCATCCTTCCGGCTCCGTCGTGGAAGGAGGACTGCGCCTCGTCTTCCTGAAGGTGGGGTTCGGGGAAGGCCAGCCCGCGGTCACGCCGGCTGTGGGAAGGGAAAGTGGGCTCCCCGGGCTACTGTTTCCGGGTGCTCGGGGCGTGGGCCGAACGGGGGTCGGACCGGGGATCAGGAGGGTTTCCGGGAGCGCCGCGGGCGCTCGGCAGGCGGGAGTTGAGGACTAGGCCGGCCGCGCGGTTGACTCGCCCCGCGGAGGCCTCACCGCGAGCGCGCCTGTGGGGGTTTCCATGGTGACAGTAAACAAGCCTCAACTGCCTCAGCTACAACTGCCAAGTCCCCGGGGTTCCACCCTCTAGGTGCTCTGAGGGCCGGCGAGGTTCCGGATGTGAGTGGGGAGCGTGGAGACAAGAAGCCCGAGGTGAGGGCCGCCAACCGGGTGTGCTGGCGACTGGGCCCATCGGGCGTTGGACCGCGGGCATGGGATTCGGACTCGGAAAGAACGGGTCCGAGGCCGTAGCCGCACAGCTCTAGCCGTGCGAAGGCTGCCCACGGAGCTTGGGGCCGCGTGGCTGGGGTTTGGGGGCCGGGATCCGAAGTTTGGAGCATTTCTGACAGGGATTGGGCCGCGCGGCTGAGGTGTGCGGTCGGGGGAGCCGGGACTTTAGTCTGGAGTCACTTCGGTAGGGGCGGGCCGGGGACCGAGGTGAGCAGCCGCGGAGACCGCGACAGGCACACGCCCGGAGGAAGCGCGGCTTTTCCTCAGGCCCGTAGCCGCACCCCGGGCGCCGCTCGCACGTGGCTGCCTCGGCGGGATAAATATTTGGGGTGAGGGTGGAGCGTTTCTCTCCCACCGCGGGTCACGGTCTACAGTCGGTCCCGGCCAGGCCTCGGCGCTAGTTGCAGTTTTGAGGAAGGCAAGCGGGCGCTCACGTGGCCCGAGGCGCCCAGAGTTTCCCAAGACTGGGCGGGGCGACTCCGCCCTCCTCCCACGGCCGCTCGGAGCCGACGGCCTCGCTTCCTCCTCGTGGCGGCCCGGGAGTTTGGGCGCAGGTCTGCGTTGGCCCGGCCGGCTGGAGGGATCGTGTTTGCCCTTGGGGGTGCGCACTCCTCGCCTAGGTAGGTTAGCCCGCTGTTCGCGCCAGTTCCGCGTACTCTTTGCTGTGTTTGTGGATCTCCGCGTTTCTGCTAAAAGTTGAGGTGGGCCTGCTCCGTCTCGCCTCGGCGCGTGCTCGCCCGAGCGTTCCCGGCCGCTGGCCCGAGGCCGCCTGCTGATAGCCCGCAGGCAGCCCCACGTGCCGAAGACCCCTGTGCGGCGTCCTTGGCATTTTTTTTTTTTTTTTTGCCCCTGCCAGCCCGGGGACAAACAAATGGGTCTCTTTCCTACCTGCCAGTTTCTTGAATGCTGTACCCTGTAACTGGGGCCGCCGAGTGATCAGAGCGAGCCGCCATGTGGCTGTTCGGAATCAGTCTCCGACCCTGGGCGGTTTTGTTTGTCCTCGGAACTTTTGGCTTTTTCTTTTTTCATTTTTTCCTTTTTGCTCCGTCTCCCTTAATGTTTGTGTGTTGTGTGAGTGGTTGTGTGGTGATAGGGGACAACTTAGAGAAATGGATTCTTCCAGCAGTGGGTCCTGTGGATTGAATTGAGGGTCTTTATTATAATCTCTCAGTTTCGGGGGATTAAGTCACAAGATATCTTAATGGTTAATACTTAGTCTTTTTTTCCTTGGTGCTGCTGAGTGGAAGTGGCTTAGTTCCATCTATGTGTTCAGACTGAGCTCAGGTAGCTAGCTAGGAACTGTGAAAGTACTTTCAGGATGGGACGTTCGGTGGGAATGCATGCGCTCAAAGCTCAGAGGCAATGAGTTCGAGAACAGCCTATTCTACATACCAAATTCCAGGACAGCCTGTGTTACTCAAACTCCATTCCCCACCAAAGATAGTTGAATTTCTAGTTAAAAATATCTCAGATTTTCAGGTAGGCAAACCAGTAAAAGGTGAAGTTTTTAGTACTAATTTCTAGACATTTTGTTTTTAAAATAGTCTCCGGCGAAATGTTAAGAGATTTGTAGCTTGTCTCCTCTTTCCTGGAACTATGTGCTACAGGCTCGCCTGGGAACTCATTGCTTTCCTCTTTGCCTCTTAAATGTTAGAACTATTTTGTAGCCTTAGAGGGTTTTAACAGTATTCCTGGCTTAAATTCTTTATCTTTCTGCCTTTTCTATCTCCCAAATGTTGCCATTAAAGGCACTAAAATCTTTTACAGGGCCGGGCAGTGGTGGTGCATGCCTTTAATCCCAGCTCTTGGGAGGCAGAGGTAGGCGGATTTCTGAGTTCGAGGACAGCCAGGGATACACAGAGAAACCCTGTCTCGAAAAACTGGGAAAAAAATTTTACCATTCAGGGTTTTTTTTTTTTGAGGTTGCAACTCAGGTAGCCCGGGAGGACAACCTTGAGTTCCAGAGCATCCATCTCCACCTCTAGATTTTTTGGATTACTAGACCACACCCCTTTAGTTACTGAGCAAGACAGACAGACAGTATGTCAGCCCATCATGTCTGTAGCATGTCCATTTTGTAGTAATTTTTTTTAAATATGATTTGATTTGAAGGAAAGCCTGGGTACACTGACTTTTTTTTTTTTTTTTTTTTTTTTGGCTTTCAAGACAGGGTTTCTCTGTGCAGTCCTGGCTGTCCTGGAACTCACTCTGTAGACCAGGCTGGCCTTGAAACTCAGAAATCCGCCTGCCTCTACTTCCCAAGTGCTGGGATTAAAGGCGTGCGCCACCACTGCCCGCGCACTGCCCGGCTCTTATTTAACAAATCTTTTAAGTAAAACCTTTGACTAAGCCCGGGAGTTGCTGGCCTTTACCACCTCCAGCACTAGAGAGGCAGAAGCAGATGGATCTCTGTTCCTGGCTAAGCATGGTTTACAGAGCAAGTTTGAAGACAAGCCAAGGCTGTATAAACCTTAAGGTATAGATGAGAAAATGGAGGCTGGAAGACTTCACTTGCCAGGATGCATTCAAAACTAGGACTTAGGTTTAATAGGGGCAACCTTCCTCTACTTTTCCTGGTTTTTTTGTTTGTTTGTTTGTTTTCCTGTCTTTTTTTAAAATGTGCACTTTAAGATTAATTTTTTATACATATGAGTACATTGTAGTTGTCTCCAGACTCGCCAGAAGAGGGCATCAGATCCCATTATAGATGGTTGTGAGCCACCATGTGGTTGCTGGGAATTGAACTCAGGACCTCTGGAAGAGCAGTCAGTGCTCTTAACCTCTGAGCCATCTCACTAGCCCTCTACTGTTAATTTTGAGGGCTCTTTTTTTTTTTCTTTTTTGGTTTTTCGAGACAGGGTTTCTCTGTGTAGTCCTGGCTGTCCTGGAACTCACTCTGTAGACCAGGCTGGCCTCGAACTCAGAAATCCTCCCAAGTGCTAGGATTAAAGGCTTGCACCACCACCGCCAGGCAATTGAGGGCTCTTAAGGGGTTGACTTCAGAGGAAGAATTGAGCTCACTTTAAGATAATCATACTATACCAGCAAAACATAACTTTAAAGGCTTATTGCTGGAGATTGTAACTGGGGCCTTTTACATGCTAGATAGGTGTTCTCATTTTTCATAATTTTAGATCTTTGTGTGTAACCCATGAGTGAACAGGTGTGGGCAGATGCTACCAGTAGCATGCAGAGCTCAGAGGAGACCAGCTTTTTGCTCACTTTTGCTACTGGTGGGTTCTGGGATAGAACTGAGGTCTTCAGGCTTTCAGCAGGTGCCTGTCAGCCCTTTCGCTCACAATTTTGTAATTTTTTGCTTTTGAAACAGGGTCTCTATGTTGTATCTCAGGTTGTCCTGTGGCTGGTTCTCCAAATCAGGCTGTCTTTAAACTCAGATTCTTCTGCCTCTGTCACCACTCAGAGGCTTATTCCACCCCGCCCCCACCCCCCACCCTGTTTTTTCCAAAACAGGGCTTTTCTTGGCTGTCTTAGAACTCACTCTGTAGACCAGGCCATCCTTGAACTTAGAGATTGGACTGCCCCATCACCACATGATGGGATTAAAAGGTGAATAAATAACTCTGCTCAATTTTAAAAAATTGAGAATGCTTTAGTTTTCCTTCCACTGCTAAGAAAGTCACTGTGCCCATGGACCCGGAGAGACAAGACTTCTGTAGCCCAGGTTTGAACTCCTGCCTGTCAGGTGCTAGGACTCCAATGTAAGATTACCATTACAGTCTGGGTGTTCTGATTCTCAGATTATTTCTATTTGAGTTATTGGAGGCCTATAGACTTGTGTCTAGTTCTTTCTTAATATACCTTCAACATTAATATACCTTACGTCTCATTTGTTAGCATATAGTTTGCAGGGTCCTACCTGAGTGAGGGACCAACATAGCATTTCTTATGAAACATTTAAGAAATCTTTAACATACACACACACACACAGACACGATGGCTAATTTTTTTTTTCTTAAAAGACCTGGCCTTACTATGTAGCCATGGCTTGCCAGGAACTCATTTACCTGTGGTTGCCTCCTGAGTGGTGGGATTAGAGTAATGGTTAGAATTTTAAGGTATTACGCCCACTTGTTCAAGGTGTCAACTGCTTTGTATGTTGCTGGGTTTGAACTGGTTTTGTAGGACTTTGAAATCTGTTTTCCTAACTGAAATTATGAAACTAATTTTGAAGATGTGTAATCCGTTTCATCTAATTAAAGATCTAAGTATTGAAGGCTATCCTTTATAGTATGTACTATAACTTACAGGATAGCCTTGGTTTAAGAGGATGGTTTTTTAAACATAAAGACACAAACTACTAGATGTGAAGAATCCCATGTCCAGCCATGGTCCTAACATTTAATCACTGTGTGTGGAGGGTGGGGGCAGGAACTGGAGTTTTTGAGGTATGCTCAGGCTACAAGAGATTCTCTTGAGCCAGTCTTAAGAGGCAGGTGTGGGAGTACACACCTTTAATCTCTGTAGATGGGAGGCAGGCCAGTGAATCTCTTGAGTTTGAGTGCAGGGGAAATAAAGAAAAGTATATAGATTCAGGTGGCATAACAGAAGTTTGTCTTGTGCTGGCTAGATTTTTTTTTTTTTAAGATGAAGGTATAACCTGGGTTGGTAGGTCTTAGACCAGTCAAATCAAAATTTGAAGGAGGAAAGACCACAAGCATGGCAAGAGAATGGCTAGGGAAGGGGATTTTCTTAACATTTGATCTTTGTGGTGTTTTCAGGATAATAACAATGCAGACATGTTTGTAAGACATTAAAAGAGAAATTTAGAAAGTGCATGTCTTCCAAATTTGATAATTCAGCCAGTCATAATCTCAACATTTGCCAAGCATGGTGGCACAAGGGCTTAATCCCAGCACTTGGGAGTTAGAGGCAAGTGGATTCCAGTGTTGACAGCCAGGACTACACAGAAACCAGGGGGTGAAAAATCCCATTCTTGAGGCAGAGGCAAAAAGGATAGCTGCAAGTTAAGTTCCAGGCTCTTAGTAAAACCTTGTTTTATTGCCAGGCGTGGTGGTAGAGAGGCAGGACCTTTAATATTAGCACTAGGAAGGCAGAGGCAGGCAACTCTTTTGAGCTTGAAATTTGCCTGGCCTACAAAACAAGTTCCAGGGCAGCCAAGGCTCCACAGAGAAACGAACCCTATTTTGAAAACAAAATAAAACAAGACCCCTTTACACCCTCCCCCCTTTAAAAAGTATACTTCCAGAAATTGTGCCATTTTCAAGTTTTTTCTTTAATTTTCTAGGAAGATCATTGTTCTTGGTATAAACTCAATCAAGTCAAAGTGAATGGAGGTAGGAGTAGTTTGTAACCTCAACATCTATGATACCATAGTGAATCCAGAATCTATAATACCTTTGATAGAAGAATAAAAATTCAGGTACTGGAAATGGAAAGATAGCATAGCCCCTGAAGAACATTTGTTTCTTTTACCCAGAACCTGGGTTTCATTTTTTCAACATCCAAATGATATTTTGTAACTCCTCTTTTTTCAAGGAGATTGACTGAGCTCCACAGGAATCAAGTAGCGCCTGCAGTGCATATACATACCTGCCGGTAAAATACTCACTTTCACATATGAAAAGGGGGCTGGAGAGATTGCACAGGTTGAGAACAACCTGGTTCAATTCCTAGCACTCATGTGGTGGCTAAAAACCATCTTTAGGGAATGTATGTGGTATGAGTGAGCAAGCCTGTGCAATACACATGAAATAAAACTTAAAAATCTCAAAAATAAAAAGAAAATGTTCAAATTTTAGGAAGTTTTGATTCCATAGTAGTGCATTTTAAAGTGTGTTTTGTAATTTTCCCTTAAAATATTAATGGTGGTGTTAGGTTTTAAAGTATGGTAATTGTCCCTGCTAGAGCTACTCTTCTGTATACCTATGTTTCTTAACTCTATTTTCTTACATCTGCAATTTATTTCCATCCCAGAACAGTATATTATAGCTTGTAGAGTTTACAGTAGTGTTTTTGGAGCTGTAGAAAGTTACATGAGACCTGGTGAAATGTTCTGTGGTCTCCTGCAAAATCACCCATCCTTTTCTGAGATGGTATGGGTGATTTTGATTTTTGGGCCCTGTTCAGAGACCTGGGCCAAGCCAAAGGTAACCTGAACCTACATAGTTCTAGCCTGTGACTGACCATTTTGGAAAGAGTTCCAGGGAAACAGGGCTCATGATCTGTGTCTCTGTTCTACCTTTTTTTTGTTTGTTTGTTTTGTTTTGTTTTTGGAGACAGGGTTTCTCTGTGTAGCCCTGGCTGTCCTGGAACTCACTCTGTAGACCAGGCTGGCCTCGAACTCAGAAATCCGCCTGCCTCTGCCTCCCAAGTGCTGGGATTAAAGGTGTGCCCCACCACCGCCCGGCTGTTCTACCTTTTCAGTTGTAGTTTCTACAACACATGTATTTCCTACACTACTATGGGGGTAGAGGAACTAGCCAATCTAAATAATGGGATTTTCAAGTCAATTGATGACAGAAGGTCTAATAATAATACTTTTTCATAAACATAAGTTAACTTCATAGTTTGACTACATTTGTCTTATTTTCTGTTGTTACTATAGATATCTTAATTACGAAGGTAGCAATAGGCCAGTTGGTGTATGCCTATAATTTCATTTGGGATGGAGGCTGGAGGATAAGGACTTTCAAGGTAAGTATTAGCTATATAACAAATTTGAGGGATAGCCTATGATACCCAAGACATGATCTAAGAAGAAATTCAGTCTGTAGTTTCAGTATAATGATTGTGTTCAATTTGTTCATTCAGTTTATTTTAATGTAAGTCTAAAAGATGGATCCATATTAACATTAAGAACTTTTTTTTATAGTAGCACAGCCTTTGAAATGAACATTAAGGGAAAATAGGTATAGTAAATTAATTAAAAGTCTTTGTAGTTGAAAGATGGAAAAACAGCTTCATTTTTTTGTAGGCTGTGACTTACCTTTGGTAAATAACAGTGCTGGAGTAACACTTGAATGTTAGTACCTTCTTGTCCTTTACTATCTCTCAGAGTAGTTTGGTGTATTGGACTTGAAATGTACCCATTGGTTCAGACCTCAGTTTAGATTCATCTCTGAGAAACTTAAGTGCATTATGTATATGTTGGTGCATGTCTTAATTTCTAGGTGAGTTCATGACAGGAAGAAATGATTTGAGTTCTTTAATTGAACTAAAATAGCTGGTATAGGACTGAGTTTTCTCAGTGATTTGCATGCTTGCCTAGCATGTACAAGGCCTTGGATGTGATCCCACTCCATTCCCTAGCACCAGAAAATAAAGCTAAAAAAGGTGGGTCTGTTATGATCGAATGCCTGTAGTCCCATTATTTGGGAGGCAGAGCCAGGATTGCCACAACACAACTTCCAGGTAAGCCTAGACTCCTCAAGGTCCAGTCTCCAATCAAAAAGGGTAGATTAGCTCAGGTTACCTGTAAATTTTAAGGTGAACCTGGCTACATACAATCCTTTTTTCCTTTTTTTTTTTTTTTTTTAAATTTGAGGCCATGCCACCAGTTTATTTTGAAACCAAGAGATATCTAAGATTGTGTTTACATATAGTGGCATCCTGGGCCTATTTAGAGTTCCTGAAGAGTAGGTCTGAGTGGTAGAAAAACAACTGGACCCTAAATTCTTTATGTATTTATTAATAAAATATTGAAAATGATAAAATGACAAACATTTGTAAAAAGTACTAAAATATCCTGGCCAAGGGTATACTTTAGTCTGTTAAAATAAAAATCTGAAAAATTGTTCCGGGAGAAGAAATGATAGCAACATGAAGAAAAGAATGTGGGCTTCACAGTTAATTTTTGATTTTTTTTTTTTTAAGCAATAGCATTTTGTTTCTACATAAAATTTTTGTCACTTTCTATCTTTCTATTTGGCTAAATGTCATTTTTTTTGACATGTAGCCCCAACTAACCTTGAATTCAACAGGTCTATCTGCCTTCCTAGTGCTGGGACCAGTGTCATTATGGCCCTTTCACTTTGTTAGTACTCTGATCAGAGCTCCTCGATCATTTGTCACCACTTTTTATGCATTTCATATTTTTGTTTGACCTGAGTCACACCAGGGAGAACTGTGTCAGTCTTTTCCATTTTGTAAACTCTTGGCATCATTGCCTGCATCTTGGGGAGGCGGGGAGGGACAGGACAGAAACTTGTAAAGAAAGCTGCCTTCCAATTTTGGGGATTAAAATACACCACCATACCACCTTTTCAAAAAAGATTTAACCCGGTTTCACTAAGTCAGGCTCAGTTTTGTGGTGGAGGATGACCTGGATCTCCTGATCCCAGTGCTTCTACTTGGAAGTGGTATATTTACAGGTGTGAGCTAGTGCCTGCATTTTCCCATTTTCTAGGTAGCCCTCATGATGATATTTACTTCCAGGTGATTTTTATTGATTGCATTGTGACAGTCTGTAGCTCAGGCTGGTTTTGGACCTTATTGTGTGTAGTCTAGGCTGGCCTTGACATCTCCTGAATAATCAGTCTTGTGAAAGCTGAGATGATAGATCTGTACCACTAGGGAGGTGGTGGCAAAGAATCAAGAGTTTTAAGGCTAGCCTGTGCTACAAAACCATGTCTCAACAAACAAAACATCCACCAAAAGAGAAGCAAGTCAAATCATAAAACATTAATGGCCCCCATTGACTTTAGAATGTAAAACACCATACTAGGTGAGGCTGACTTGAACTCAATTTTCATTTTCAGTTTCCACAGTGATACCACTCAAACACCTCATATTTAACATTTTCCTTTTCTGTCAGTGTGCAACACCTTTTTTTTTTTTCTTGCTCCATTCCTTTATAATACAGAAACTGAACAGTGGTGATACTTGCTAAGTCACAAACCAGTTAATTGAAGAGGGCATTACAGTCAACTACCTAAGTGCCGTACATGCAGTTTTGAGACTTGTATTCTTCATAGAAACAACCCATATTTCTCTTTCTCAGCCATGGGGTCTTCACAGAGGGCCTTATACACATAAAAGTTATGTCTGAGCTATCATAACAGGCCTCAAAGTTGTTAATACTGTCTCACCTTATGATAGGAATTATTGTTTAAGTTTGACTGGGTTCAGGATCCTAAGATTAGGTGGTTTTTAATAGGTGTGGCCTTATGTAACCACTGGCTGGCCTGGAATTCAATATTCCAGGGGATAATCTTAAACTGCTTATGGAGAACAGCATCTTGCCATGTAGCTTTGGCTATGTAGACCAGACTGGACACTGCCACTGAGTGTTGACTACTACTCAACCCCTATTTTTTTTTTCCCCTCTATGAAGTCAGGATAACTTGGTCAGGCCTTGCCACAGACATCTTTACCTCTAAACTAGAGTTTCTGAGCTTCTGCCTTCAAGTGCCTTGGTACATAGAGGTATTCCTCAGTCACCATACTGAGGTTTGTTTGGTAGAAATAGAACCTAGGGTTTGAGTCATCCTAGGCCTATTCTACTACTTGAACTAACATACTCAAATTTGAGGGTTTTTTTTATAAGCAAGGTTTTGAGATTGGTAACATTTTCTTTTTGTTGTTTCATTATTTTTTGGTTTTTTCAAGACAGGGTTTCTGGAACTCACTCTGTAGACCAGGCTAGCCTCAAACTCAGAAATCTGCCTGCCAAGTGCAGGAATGGGATTAAAGGTGTGCACCACCACTGCCCTGCCAGCATTCTTATAATGAACTTTTATACAAGAAAAAAATGACATGAACTGTCATTTAACTCCAACAGATTTCTGGTGGTAGACATGTCCCTGAGTACACTGTAGATAATTTCCAGACAAACCTTAGTGTCTTAGTGTCTCACAACTATTTTAGGATTTGTCTGTTGAAAACCAACTCCTTGTTAGTTAATACCTTCCCGTGTGTAGCAATGTCTGAAATGTACCCACAGAAGCCAGAATAGTTGCCTGACATGTGTATAGGAGCCAAATAACACCCAGCATTCTGGAAGAACAGGAAGGTGTGCATATGGTTTTCTTTGAATCTTCCCCCACCCTTTAAAATTCTTTCCCCCCAGATTCCTAAATGTTGGGATAATAGGTATCTGCAGTGCCACTATCAACAGCTCCAGTTCCTTTATTTTGGAACACCCACAGATAGTACAAATAGAAATTTGTGGTCAGTGTCCATTCGTGTCAAGAGGGTGGGAGGAAGTAGCTGAGCTGGAGTCTATGTACAACATTCTATTCAAGAGGTTGGAGCAAAAAATTGGGAGTTGAAGTTCAGCTTAACAGCTCCATATGGAATTGCAGATCAGTATCCTCTACATGGTTTGATTCCTTTCTTTTTCAAGTCTCTTGGTGGTTAAGCCCCATCTTGTCTTTAACAGAAAGATTATTAGTTCACTTCTCAGTATATCATGTCCCTTTAGTCCTAAACAATATTCTATTCAAATTTACTCGGAAAAAAAAGTTGAGTTTTTTAAAAAGCATTTGCAGCTATTACCAGCTTTAGTCAATAGTGGGCTGTCTTTTCATGTTTCCTCCAGTTTTTGCAAAAAAAAAAAAAAAAAAAGATAGTGACATTTTAAAGTATTATCTGTGTATAGGAGTGCTTGCAGGGGTTTCCTTTACAAGGATGCTTAGGTCAGAAGACAATTTTAGCCCCTTCTCTCATGTGGGTCTTGTGGGTATTACTCCCCTCAGGTGTCGAGTTGGGTGGCTAGTGCCTTTCCCCAGCTTTCTGGGCCCCTAAAAAAAAATAGGCCATCTAATTGCTTTGAATTAAAATGCATTTTGTGATTGCCTGTTGGGTACAGATTTTATAAGGTTCACTTTTATACATGTGGGCCAATTAGGTTCAAAAGCCAGGCACTCCTTCCCCTATGAGCACTGGGTCTGAGGGGGAACTTGAAAGGTAGCCCAGGCAAGCCTCGAAATCATCTTACCTCTGCCTCCCTAGTGCTGGAATTAAATGTACCCACCACCGTACCCGGCATTAATTTCCGAAAAAAAAAAAAAAGAGAGAGAGACAGACAGACAGACAGACAGACAAGGTTGGAATTCACTTGTGCACTGGCATCGACTTTAGAGCGCCCTGTACTGCGTAAGCCCCCTGAGTGATGGGATTAAAGGTGTGCCGCCAACATGGAATGGAAGTTTTTCTTTCTTGGTTTTTCCTTTGGTTTTTGGAGACAGGGTTACTCTGTAGACCAGAACTCAGAAATCCGCCTGCCTCTGCCTCCCAAGTGCTGGGATTAAAGGTGTGCGCCACCGCTTCGCGGCATGGCAGGAGTTTCTTAAAGTTATGTTTAACATGGAAAATATCCTCCAGTCCACGGTCAAATGAAAAAAAAAAAAAAAAACCCCAAGTATTGGGTGTCGGCAGGTTCGTATTCTGTAGCGTCCGAGTTCGAGGTGGTTTGGTTTTACTTGGCTGAGTCTTGAACGCTTCATTGCGTTCCCCTTTCCAACTGTAGCGGGTAGTCTGGACTTTGCTCAGTTCAGGTGGTTACCCAGAACTCAGCGAGAAGTCTTCCCCTTTCCTTTCCCTCCTTCCCCCACTTCCGGCGCCGGCCAAACCCACCGTTCGCGGGCCACACCTGCAGGCACGCTTTTCTCATTGGTGACATATTGGCGGGCCCGGCAGGGCACTTCCTCCTCTGCACCCCGTGACCCCAGTCCGACTGCCGCCGTAGATCACGCGGCTGCTGCTTCCCGGATTCCGGACCCGAACGCCTGTCTCGGCGTGGTGAGCCCCGCTTCCCGGGCAGGCTTCGGGCCGCGTGCTTGGCCTGCTCACTTAGAAGTTTCCCTCATGGAGCCTTTCCACGCTTCGGCCTGCGGGAGTTCTTACCCAGCCCTCTTCCCCGCCCTCTGGCTCTTCCCCTCCCCCACCCTCGGAGGCGCAGGAGCCTCCCATCCCCCCGCCCCCGCCCGGAAGCTCCCGCCCGAGCCCGCGCAGGCCCCGGGGCGGACCTTCCTGCCCGGCCGTCGCTCGCTGCGCGGCGCGGTCGACTACCGGGCGAAGGCCTCGCAGCAGCGTCACCTTGCCCTCCGCCCTGCTTCCCGCCAAAACGCTCGTCTCTAGGGGCTCCGCTTCCCCAGAGAGCGTTTGCCCCTGGTCATTTAAACTTCCATTTCAGGTTGAGAACAAAAAGAAGATGCACCTGGACTTTCCCCGGAGCCCTCTGCGTTTTTAAGGCGTCGGGTGGAGTTTGGGTTCGTAAGCTGCGTTCATTATTGAAAATAGAAGTCACTTCTACCTTCCTCCCCTGGTAAGTTTTAGAGCAGAGAAAGGCAGCAGTTTTGAAGCCGCGGCTCTCGTGGTCTTGAGTAGAACTTTCTGAGTAAGAAAACCTGCCTGGACGCGCTCCCGGCGTTCGGGAGGTTAAAACTCACTTACAAAATGGAGGGAGGACGAGGGCGGGCTCCGAGTGAAAACTCCCGGCGACTTCCTGGAACACAAAGATGCAGAGAGGAGGGTGCAGCAAGGCTCCCACCAAGCGGGCCTGAACAAAAGAACTAGGTGGGTGGTGCTTGAGCCGCCCTGTTTGTTCGGCCGATAAACTTAAAACTAGTCCAGGATTCAAAGGGCGCTCCTCGTTTGTCTTACCTTGATCTACCTGAAGGCAGTGAAAATCCAGTTTAACCAGTATCACTGACTGGGTGGCTTGCTAGAAAAGCACTCTCAGCCTGCCTTTTTTTTTTTTTTTTTTTTTAAATAGTGCATTTTCTTTAGTGCTTAAGTTGTGGAAATTAAGAGCAAATGTAGGCCTTGGCTGCCCACAGCATTAGGAGCCAGTCACCCAGAATGGCGCAAATGGTTCCGGTAGCGTTTCTTGGAATTAAAATCAAATCTCTGGGTGCTTGGACAGTACGTCTAATGACCCATCATTCCATCTGCTCTTTTTACCGGGCATGTCTCCACAGTTGACATGTTCACAGGTCTTCTGCCAGTGGGTTAATGTAGGTCTAGCTGCCAGCTGTATGCCCTGTGGTATCTCCAGGGAGGCCACAAGTATTGTCTACCACCCTGGGTAGAGGATCAGAGTTGGAAGAAGGGCATCATCTAGTCATTAGAATTTTATGGGAAGGAATGTGGATGAAATTCTTTGAAGTGAAACCCTGTTTCATGGTTATTGAAACTATTTCGTTTTAAAATAGATTTTTAGCATCCTCCTAATTCCTTACATAATAATCTAGGAAAGTATGAGACAATGCAATTTCAATTATCCCTATTTTATAAGACACCAGGCAAAATAAACCCACATTTCCAAAATGAAGAATGCAGCATAAGTTTTCATAGCATTTTGCTCAGGGCCTCTTTTGGGCATAGCTTTGTCACATGGATATTGGTTATTATAATTAGCTAAAAGCATTGTTGGGGGTCTGCTTAGGGGTACAAAATAAAACACAGGAGGGTTTTCAGTGAACTCTGCATTGCCTCCAGAGGAATTTCAGAAAGTGCCCCCTAGATTCCTGCTCTTCCTCCATTTAAGTTTCTCATGCATTTAAACTAAGCTCTAATTAGTTCTCTGCTAAGTAAATGAGTTATTTGCTGATGTCCTCTACCCACAATAAGATAAAGCAAATAACATGGAGACCTAAATATGTTGGTCCTAAGGGCTATATAATAAATGTATTTCTGGATTTGAGAAACAGCTTGCTCTGAGCTCAGCTCCCAGGAGGTGCCCTTCTGTATAATAATGCATGGAATCTGAGGCCATGAGACCAATCTCTGGTTTTGTGTTTTGTTTTTTAAAGGAAAACTTACTATCTTCCATTAAGTGTTTCCTACAGAAGGCATCTGTGGTGGTTCTTTAAGGTAAGCTATTAAAGATGGATTAATTTGTTAAGCTATGTTTAGTTTTCTTTGGAGGCTAAAACTTTGTCATTGGTTTTAAATGCCTAGTGAGTTTACTGGAAAAATTTACTAAAGAGCTGTGGAGAAGATTTTTTTTTTTTTTTTAGTAAAAGAAAACTGTAGTGTTGACATGTTACAGAAAAGAATGCTTTCTTGCCCGGTTGCTGAAATTGCTTATAAAGTACTTGTTTCTTTATGTTTCTTGCATGGTTTTAGCTTTGAATAAGCTGCTATACTCTGAAGGTGTTGACCCCAAGTGGCCAGTAAATCCCTTGCTAATCCTCATCCTGCTGTGGTCTGTCCCCTCTGCTAAGGATGAGGAAAATATTGGACAACAAAACTGTCCTATGTAGGGTCCCAGTGTAGTTTTGAAGGCACCTTTTAAAACTGCAGAAAAGGGTGTTTCGAAAGTGGGAGCTCAGATATGCTGTGGGGTATGAGATGTTTTGAAGAGGCATTGGAGCTTAGACCTGGAGGATTATCAAGGTTTAGCTGGACAAGGTTGGGCAGAGGATATTTGAATGGAGAATTACTATGTGTCAAATCCTCCAGGGAACAAAGAGTGGGGAAATTACAGAAACAAAGAAGAAAAGGAAATGATGGGATATAATAAGTAAGAATGTCTGTCTGTCTGTCCAAGGATTCCATTAGTTCAGTCTTTGTTCTAATAACCAGTGGGAAATAGGGCTTAGAAGTGGGGCATTGAGATAATTGGGTTACAGTTGTTAGAGAAACCTTAAGATTCTGATGGAGTAGCAGGGAGTAAGTTCTTTATTAGACTTAAAGAAATACTAGGAATATGGGAATCTGAGAGGAATATAAGAGGAAGGATTTTGAATAAGGCCTGTGGCTATACAGGGCTGTAATTCCAGCTACCAGGAGGTGGTGAGCCAAAAGTTTTTTTATGGTCCGCCAAGGTAACTTAGACACAAAATTGAATGGTTTAAAAGTTGCTGGGGGTATATATAGTTGAGTTGTGGAGGATTTTATTTGCCTATCGTGTGTAAGGCACTGTAGCTAAGGAAAATTTTCTGATCACATAAAGGTGGGCTAGTTTAGGTTTTAATTTTAATTGGGCACATCAAGTGCTTATTTTGTTTAAGGTGGATTCAGTTTATGGTGAGTTGATTGGAATGTAACATTTTTATAAGATCATTTGTATAATTGAACAAATACAGGGTTAAAACACACTGAACCACCACGCATCACCACATGGGAGCCTCAAGGCAGAGACAGTTCTGGTCTCAAAGTAAAGGATGAGTACTGGGATCCTATGTGGGGAGCTGATTGGAATACCTAAAGAGGATTTCCAAGAAGGAATGGTTAAATTCTGTGGAGACACAAATGAAGATAGGACATTATTAAGAACTTTTATTGACAGTGAGTAGAAAAGACAATAGAGGGGCCCCTTGAGTCTACATTACAAAGAGGGAAATCAGTAAGTAGCTAGAGGCAAAGCTGGCCAAAGAAGGCCTTATTAAACAATGACTGGTTAGTACTATACACATTCAGTGCAAGAAGACAGTGGTCAGTGACTACAAAGGGCTTCCTGTAAGTTGGGTCCCTAAGTAGAGCTGTAAATAATCTCTTGGGAGGGATGGGTTTATAAGTTCATAAAACATACAGATTTTCTGGCTTCGGTGAATTCCTAGTCCCTTTGGAATAACTACCTGAAGCTGCCAGGGCATCTGAAGGTGTAGCCCAAGAGTAGGTGTGATTGCTCATATGTACTTTTTTTTTTTTTTTTTTTGAGACAGCTGTGGTACTGTAGATTGGCAGAAGCTGGCCTTGGAGCTACTCATCCTGATCCTACCTAGATTGTCTCCTTCCCCTTTTAGAAGCAGAGTTTCACTAAGTTATGTTATCTCAAAATAGAGCTTACTTTGGATTTGGGTCTTCTTGTCCTGGTCTCTAGAGTATCTGATAATAGAGGCACTGCCACCATTCAAACTATGTAGGTAGGTAGTATTTGAGGCCTTATTAGTAACTTGAGAGCAGTTCACTTTAGTAGAGGGCTCCTGCCCTCTAGTGGGTAGAGTCTAGGGTTGCAGCCAATAAACAGGGCACAGGTCAGCCTGGACTAGTTCAAAATGTCTGAAGTCACATGGATGAGAAACTCTAGTCTAAAGGCACCTTCCCTTTGGGTACAGCTGAACTGCTCAGTAAAGCCAAGGAACTTGTCCAGTAAAACCAACGTAGCTGTACAGTTAAAAACTACATGTAGATTGTTTATTTGAAGGGAGTCCGAGCTGGGTTATGTGCAATGAAAAGGAGGCTGAATGATCAAGGCTATTAGGAAAACAAAGGATATAATTTGGATTTCCACTGTGAGATTTTTTTTTTTTTTACCTAGATATTTGTAAGTTACTAGTAGCAATGTCTAGGGAGTTATTGAGGGCAGAGTCCAGTAGCAAATAGTAGGTATATATGTCTTCAACAGGGTGGTAGATACAAATCTGGGACCAGAATCATCCTTCCATAAAAGTGTGACCAAGCCTCGGTCACCAATGACAGGACAGGGTTTTGAAAATAGAGCTACACAAGCTCCTACCTGACTCTTTGATTATAATCATAAAACCATTATTCCAGCAGGCACACATGTGCTGTGATTCTTAATGAGTAAGGAAAATTACTAGAACTTTTATAGCAACACTATACTGAGAAAAGTTATATGTTGATGCAGTGGACTTCAGCTAAAAAAGCTTAGGATTGGGCAACTACTAGGTGCTTGCAACTTACAGTTCAATTTACATATTTATGTTTATTAAGACTATGTAGGCTATTCTTCACTCAGCTCTAAGAGCTTGCCCTGTATTTTTATCTTTGGGCCATAGGCAAGGTAACTTATAAACTGCAATATATTTAAAGGCAAGTTGGTATCTGCTGTGGTGTCATTACATTAGAACCATTATATATTATTGGGATAGGATGGCATTCTTGTCATCTCCGATCTCATGTAGACACAGGTAAGTAGAAGTTTTGTCAGCATTTTAAAGTTAATGAAAGCGGGTCAAAATGATAACATGTTTTTTTCCTCGTGGTTAAATGTGAGGGTGAAGTTTTTCTTAAATCTTAAAGTTTGAGAGGTTCCTGTTGTCATGGTTAGTTTAACTAGGTATCCAGAGCAGACCATGACATTTATGTTGGTTGCAGGTGTGTATTGCTTTGCCTGGCTCACATTGTCTATCTAATCTTAAGAGACAGGGTATGACTATGTAGCTCTGCCTGGCCTGGGGCTTGTTATATAGATAAACTTGCCTCTTCTTTTCCTGAGTGCTGGGACTAAAGGTGTGTGCTACCACCCTCTGAACCTAGCTCTTTTTATCTTTTTCCCCCAAAATGTATTTTATTTATAAGTGTGTAGGTGAGTGTGCATGTGGAGGGCAGGGAGAGAATGGGTGTTAGGGGTCCAGGAAACTTGGGTAATCAGATTTGGTGACAAGGAATTTTATTTAACACCCTCCCCCCCCAGTTTAATTTTTGAGAGAGTCCCATGGAGGGTACTAATGTGTTAATAGTTGAAGATGACCCGGAACTACTTACCTAGTACTTGTAATTTCTACCTGCCAAGTATCCATGCTTTAAAGGCCCTGATTATTTTGGCCTTTTCTCTTAATGGGCCTTTGTTTTGATGCTGAATCAAACCTGGCTATATTAGGCAAGGGCTTTCCCACAGAACTGACCCACCCTTGTCTTTTTGTCATTCTTTTTGCTACAATATTTTTAGTAGCATTTCTTTAAAAGGCCACCAGTTGGGGGCTTTTGTTTGGGGGGGGTTGTTTATTGCTTTTTTAAATATTTATTTATTTAATGTATGTGAGTACACTGTTGTCATCTTCAGACACACCAGAAGAGGGCATCCGATCCCATTACAGATGGTTGTGAGCCACCATGTGGTTGCTGGGTATTGAACTCAAGACCTTTGGAAGAGCAGTTAGAGCTCTTAACGGCTAAGCCATCTCTCCAGCCCTGTTTATTGTTTTTTAAAGATCGGAATTCAGCCCAGTCTGGTCTAGAACTTGGTCCACTTGAAAGTAGGGCTTTGCTAACTTTCTTTAGATGGGGATCTCACTTTATAAACTAGACTGACTGGCTTGGAACTCACAGAAAACCAGCTATCTGAAAGGAATATGGTTATCAACTAGCTATTTGTAATGTTTTATTTTTACTCATTCTTATTTTCTGACTGAAATGAGTAAAACATAATTTAATAAATATCCTTATTATGTATATTAAATGAACATTGTATAAAGTAGGTTTTTTTTTCTTTCTTTCAGCTACAAAAAATTGCCCAGGCTTGTGTGACAACAGCCCTGTCAAGTGTCCATGATGCTGGGCCCTGAGGGAGGTGAAGGCTATGTGGTCAAACTCCGTGGCCTACCCTGGTCCTGCTCAATTGAGGACGTACAAAACTTCCTCTCCGACTGCACCATTCATGATGGGGTCGCAGGTGTTCATTTCATTTATACTAGAGAAGGCAGGCAGAGTGGTGAGGCTTTTGTTGAACTTGAGTCAGAAGATGATGTAAAATTGGCTCTGAAAAAAGACAGGGAAAGCATGGGACACCGATATATTGAGGTGTTCAAGTCACACAGAACCGAGATGGATTGGGTGTTGAAGCACAGTGGTCCAAACAGCGCCGACAGTGCCAATGATGGCTTTGTGAGGCTTCGGGGACTCCCATTTGGATGCACAAAGGAAGAAATCGTTCAGTTCTTCTCAGGGTTGGAAATTGTGCCAAACGGGATCACACTACCTGTGGACCCGGAAGGCAAGATTACAGGGGAGGCCTTCGTTCAGTTTGCCTCACAAGAGTTAGCCGAGAAAGCTTTAGGGAAGCACAAGGAGAGAATAGGGCACAGGTACATTGAAGTGTTCAAGAGCAGCCAGGAGGAAGTTAGGTCATACTCAGATCCACCTCTGAAGTTTATGTCTGTGCAGCGGCCTGGGCCTTATGACAGGCCTGGCACAGCCCGGAGGTACATTGGCATTGTGAAACAGGCAGGCCTGGATAGGATGAGGTCTGGTGCCTATAGTGCAGGCTATGGGGGCTATGAAGAATACAGTAGCCTCAGTGATGGCTATGGCTTCACCACTGACCTGTTTGGGAGAGACCTCAGCTATTGTCTCTCAGGAATGTATGACCACAGATACGGAGACAGCGAGTTCACAGTGCAGAGCACCACCGGCCACTGCGTCCACATGAGAGGGCTGCCCTACAAAGCAACGGAGAACGACATTTACAACTTCTTCTCTCCACTCAACCCTGTGAGAGTTCATATTGAGATTGGTCCTGATGGAAGAGTGACCGGAGAAGCTGATGTTGAGTTTGCTACTCATGAAGAAGCAGTGGCAGCTATGTCCAAGGACAGGGCCAACATGCAGCACAGATACATAGAACTCTTCCTGAATTCAACAACTGGGGCTAGCAATGGGGCTTATAGCAGCCAGGTGATGCAGGGCATGGGTGTGTCAGCTGCCCAGGCAACTTACAGTGGCCTGGAGAGCCAGTCAGTGAGTGGCTGTTACGGGGCCGGCTACAGCGGTCAGAACAGCATGGGTGGATATGATTAGTATTGTAGGAACATGAGTTATTTCAATCAAAATTTCACAGGCAGCCAATAAGCAGTCAAGAGCAGTTTATAACTAGAGGAAGCTGGGGGACCCACTTTGCACCATGAGTTTGTGAAATCTGGATTAAAAAATTACCTCTTCAGTGTTTCTCATGCAAACTTTTCTTCTAGCATGTAATATTGAGTAAACTAAAACTATTTTCTTCCGCTTTTCTCAATTAACATTTTTGGTAGTATACATAAGAGTGATGTTATCTGAGTTAAGTAGTTTATAAGTATGTTGAGTGGATCTTTAAGCACACCACAGTGAACACACTGGGGACATGTACTTTTCTGGAGAACTCAAAGGTGCTAGATCCCTGATGCAAAGAGAAGCATTTCTCATGTTCATTCTAGTTTATATTTTCATTTAAAATCTTTAGGTTAAGTTTAAGCTTTTTAAAAGTTAGTTTTGAGAATTGAGACACAATACTAATACTGTAGGAATTGGTGAGGCCTTGACTTAAAGCTTTCTTTGTACTGTGATTTCCTTTTGGGTGTATTTTGCTAAGTGAAACTTGTTAAATTTTTTGTTAACTAAATTTTTTTCTTAAAATAAAGACTTTTTCACAATGACTGGCACAGCTTATCTACTCAGCGAAAGGAAGCAAACTGGGTGGTTGAGAAAGACTTGTAAACACTTATCTTCTAGAGGGGATTTGAAAGTAGTGGTAACCGGGTGGTGAGTCTTAGGCATGTAATCCTAGCACTTGGGAAGCTGAAGATAACATGAGCTCAAGGTGGCCATCTTGGTGTACATAGTGAATTCTAGGCCAGCCAATTTGGCTTTAAAAATAAGTGTTTTGTAGAGACAGTGACTATGAATAGCCTAGTATACACAAGGAAGCACATAGTACTATAATCACATAGACTATATATTGAAAATATTAACAATTCAGAAGTTTACTACATTCCTGCCTGGTGCCTTGAGGTGACCAGAAGAGGGTGTTGGATTCCCCAGTAACTGGAGTGCCATATAGTTACTGGAAACCCTACTTGAGTCCTAGAAATTAAGACACTAAGAGGTCTCGCACCTTAAATTTTTAAGTGAGTTTCTGCTGGAGTCACAAATTATTGTGGAGTGGGCATTGGTAACCAGTAAGTGACAAAAGCGCAAGTTTATTGTTACCAACAAACCAGCATAGAGGAATAGATTTGAAACTGTATTAGCCTTTTTTGGGTGTTCTGAACAAACCTGCCACTGAACCAGGTGTCCAGGCTGCATTTTAGAGGCCAAAAAAAGAAAGAAAGAAAACTTAGAAGCCATAAATTGTGAAGGAAACCTGGAAGTCTTTTTGTTTTTTCCAGAGATAGGGTTTCTCTGGCTGGCCTGGCACTCACTCTGTAGACCAGGTTGGCCTCAAACTCAGAAATCCGCCTGTCTCTGCCTGAAACGTGGAAGTCTTAATAGTATATTTCCTTAGTGTCTGGAAACAGACAATAACCCAGGGCTTAAAAAAAGTATTGGAGCCGAGGCAGTGGTGGCACACGCCTTTAATCCCAGCACTTGGGAGGCAGAGACAGGCACCTCTGTGAGTTCTAGGCCAGCCTTGTCTACAGATTGAGTTCCAGGACAACCAGGGCTACACAGAAACCCTGTCTTGAAAAACCAAAAAGTATTGGCCTAAGAACTGCAGTGCATGCAAACCCACTAACGTAGCCCACTGTCCCATTTCCCCCACCCGCTCCTTCAGGACCAGTCGGGTTGCACTTAAGATAATCTGTAGTAGTAAAAAGCAGTCTGTGCTATGGGAAAGAATGGTCCTAGCAAAACGTAACACCTTTAACCCTGCATGTATTGGTCAGGCAGCCAGTCTTCATGTTTGTTTATTGAGGAAGCCATGTACCCTGTAGAGACACTTGAATTAGCTCCAAGTGATTGGCCCATCTTAAAAATAACAATAGGGTTGGGGTGTTTTTTTTTTTTTTTAAACTATTTCATCCACATCGTGTATACTGCCTGTCTGGTACTTGTGAGCCTCCATATGGATGTTGGGAGTCGGACTCATTCTTTGTAAGAAGTTCTCTTAAACATGGAGCCAACTCTGCTATATATTTCTACTTGACAGCTTATGCATGCCAGTTATTAATAAAGTGTGGAAGTTGATTCTGGATGTGTTTGAAGGACTGAACTTGGCAACAAGTGCCTGTGCCTCCTGAACAGTCTTCCCAAACTCAGGAAGTGTCAAAAGTGTGAACCCTAAATACTAAGGCTTCAGTGCTGCTTACAAAGACTTGGTCTATGTTTTCACAATTTTCACTGATTGTTGCCTAGAGCTAGGAAGAACAATTAGTGGCTAGTGGTGGAGACGCTGGCACACAGCATGTGGGGAGAAGGTATAAAGTAATTTCTCCAATCTGCCAATTACAGAGAGGTCCCAGTTTGTTTTCAGTTTTTAGACACTTTGCCTCACTGTATATCCCTGGCTGTCTGCAGACCACACTAGCCTTGAATTCTCACTTGCCTCTGCTTCTCTCTCTCTCTCTTTTTTTTTTTTTTTGGGGGGGGTTGGGGTGGGGGAGTGGGGGTTGGGGTTTTGAGACAGGGTTTCTCTGTGTAGCCCTGGCTATCCTGGAACTCACTCTGTAGACCAGGCTGGCCTCGAACTCAGAAATCCACCTGCCTCTGCCTCCCAAGTGCTGGGATTAAAAGCATGCACCACCACCGCCTGGCCTTGTTTTTGTTTTCATTTGAAAATACCTTTGTAGAAAATTTCTTAGGCTCTTAGTGTCTTTCAGTACTTGCCTATTTTTGTTTGTTTGTTTTTTGACACAGGATTTCAACTATAATCTAGCCTGGAACCCAGACTAGTTCTTCCTCATCCTTAGACTCTGAGATTGTAGCCAGTTTGCTTTTTAAAATTCTTTTTTAATTGGACAAATGGTATTTCAGATTATTTTTATTACCTATTTTCCTTGGATTCAAAGTTGGCCTAGGCTACATGAAACCTTGACTCTAAAAAAAATAAAAATAGATGTCAGAAAATCTTCAACTTCTGTCTTAGGGTTTTACTACTGTGAACAGATACCATGACCAAGACAACTTTTATAAAGTACAACATTCAATTGGGACTGGCTTACAGGTTCAGAGGTTCAGTCTATTATTAAGGGGGGAGCACAGCAGCATCCAGGCAGGCATGGTGCAGTTGGAGCTGAGAGTTATACGTCATCTGAAGGCTGCTAGAAGACTTGAGTTCCAGGCAGCTAGGATGAGGGTCCTAAATCCCACACCCGCAGTGACACACCTACTCCAACAGGGTCACAACCTAATAGTGCCACTCCCTGGACTGAGCATATAAAAACCATCACAACATCACACAATACAAAACTTGGACATTAGAGAAAGATATCAGGCAGAAGGTACATTTTTTGACTCATCTACAAATAATGAAGCTTATAGGTTTGATTAAGCCAGCTGATTGTTCCTTTGTACCCGAGAGTAGGCTTGTCAACTTGTGACCAGAACTCAGGCTGAGGATTAGTGGCTGCTAAAAAAGAACTTTACCAGACCTGGTCAGAAAACATGTTCAGAGTTGGTTCTGCCTCTACTAGGTTGTGTGAAAGACTTCACAAAAATCTCTGCTCACCCCAGACAGGGATCCCACAGCAGACCAAAGTTATAGAGCCAAAGTCCAAGTTGTTGGATCAGATGTTTTCAGCTTACAGGTATAGGTAAGGGGTTACTCATAGGAATAGGGATGGCTCAATGCAGCCCACCCCATTTCTCCTGTTGTGTGTGTGGTGGTCATATGAATGTAGATTTGTACATACTCAAGCATGTCAGAAGTTAGTGTCTTGACCACTTTTCACCTAGTTTTTTGGAAGAATATCTCACAAACTGGAGCTCATCAATTCAGCTAGGCTAACCAGATTTCTTACGGATTCACCTGCTCAATCCCACCTTTATTCTTAGGGTTATAGTTCTACATTGCAGTGCCTGGCTTTTAAATAAGAGCTGGTGGTCAGTGCTCAGGTCTTTACCAAAAGAGCCATTTTCCCCAGCCTCTCGATTTTGAGAGAATCTTACTTTGTAGCTTTGACTGGTCTGATATTCACTAGGCCAGGCTGGCCTCAAACTTGGTATGATCCTCTTGCATATGGGTGCAGAAGTCGTAGGTGCTTGCCCATCACACTACTATTCATTTGTTGTATATTAAGTACTTCAGTTTTAGTGCTAGTCTGGGGCAGGGACCATCATAGCATGCTCAATGGCTTCTGGTATATCTCAGTATCTCTCTAGCATGTACATGGCCCTGCGTTTCATACCCAGAACAGTGAAACCAGATGTAGTGGCACTTGACTGTAACTTCAGCACTCAAAAGATCAAGAATTCAAGGTCTAGCTAGGTTACAGGAGACCCTGCCCCAAGGAAATATAATCTGCAACATCACAAGTAGAAGGGACATAATTACAAAACAAGCAGAGTCACTGGGCTGTCTCTGGAATAGTCCTAAATGTCAGAAGCAAAAAGAGCACTTTAGAAACGGTTAGGAACAGGACTTCCTGGGTTTGAGCTTCTGTACTTGTTAGCATGGCTTTTGTGTAAATCAGGATAGTGTAGTGGTTCTCAACCTTCCTGATGCTGACCTATCAGTGCAGTTCCTCATGTAATGACTCCTAACCATGAAATCATTTTTTGATGCTCTTTCACAACTGTAATCTTGCTGTTATGAAGAATCATAATGCAAATATCTTCCTGATAGTCTTAGGCAACTCCTGTGATAGGGTCAGTAGTTTGGGGGTTGAAACCAACAAGTTTAAGAATGACTGGGATGGTAGAACCCCTATTTCCTAGGCTGTTAAGAAACTGAATTGGGCCCAGCAGTGGTGGCGCACGCCTTTAATCCAGGCACTTGGGAGGCAGAGGCAGGTGGATTTCTGAGTTTGAGGCCAGCCTGGTCTACAGAGTGAGTTCCAGGACAGTCAGGGCTATACAGAGAACCCCTGACACAAAAAAGCAAAGAAAGTGAATTGTTAGGAAGAGGATGGAGAGGGGTAGGAGCTGTGAAGTTGCCTCTTGCCAGGGGGCAATAGTCTAGTGAGAACTTCCAGTGACCTCACGCAAAAGCTTGGGGAGAAGCAGTTCTCAACCGGAACACTTCAGAGGAGGAGAAAAAAGTTGTTTGTTCGCTAGACATCTTGCTGTCCAAGCCCCTGTAGAACTTAATCATCTCTCTGGAGCTAACAGCAGCTCTCTACTTGTCCCTGCTTCTGCCCCGTTACAAAGGCAGGGTTCCATATTTATGTTCCGTATGTTCTTTCATACACTACACCATAGGCTTCCGTATGTTCTTTCATACACTACACCATAGGCTTGTGATTTGGTACCATTTAACAGGATGGCTTTGCACTTCAGGCGTGGGTGACTGGATCTAGCCTTTAAGAAACATTTTAAGGCTGTGTATATTGCTCAATTGGTAGAGCACTTAGCATTCATGAGGCCCTGGGTTTGTGCTTCAGCATCACATAAGCCAATGTGATGGCTCTTGGGAGGTGAAGGCAAGAGGAATAGAGCTTTAAAGTCAAGGTTAGCCTGGGCCATGTGCAGTGTTTGGTAGCCTAAAAACAACAGTTATGTGTTTTCTGCTACCACAAAGCAAATACAGGAAAAGCACTTCAGATGTGGGATCTATGGTAGCTTCTCCAAGCTGGATGTGTGGCCAGAAAGCTTGCATCTCCAGTCAAAGGGTCAAGAGCCTGTTACACTTAAATAGAATTGTGCATAGCAGAGAGAGAGAGGCAGCTCTTAAAGACCTGTCGCCTGTCACTTGAGACTGAAACCTGCTTTGAGCAGGCTTCCACAGGGTGAAGAGCACCACGAAGCACCTCAAGGGGGTGCTACTGCAAAACGGCTGTCATGCTGGGATCTTCTCACAGGCATGGCAGTCACATTTCTTACAGTGGCACAGCTCAGGCCATTTTTGTGCCCTTGACATTTGCATGCCCGGTTCCCTTATCCAGGGCAATTCTGTACCACATTTTTCATACTTTTCTGAACCCAAAATGAAATTCAGTTGCCTCTGGGTCCGATTTTGGGCCACTGCCTCTAGCTGCCTGACTTCTCCAAACACCTAGCGGAAGCTGTACCCAAGAGTTCTGAGTTCTGGCTTTTGTTGCTCTGCCTTTATTACGGTTTTGAGACTGCTGGATGCACTTGCATCCCAGGACATTGGAGAAGGTTTTCTATGTTTTGATCTGAGGGCGGATGGGTCATCGAAGTCTCGGTGAGATGGGATTCCAGAGTGACTTAAGCCATCATTCTAGGTTATATCATGCAAAGGCGATCCATCAGAACTGCTAGGGTCTCTGGGCACACATTCTAGTCTTTGGATAAAACATTGTGGTATCTTTTATGGCAAGTTCATTCCTGTTGCTGGACTTTTTGACCCATGGGAGAGCATTGGAGGCACACAGTGAATTAGAAGGTTCTCAAGATAGGATGTAGTTGAGAATGCGCTTCCATATAAAAAGTCATAGGGACAGACAGCTCGTCAGGCATCCCCACATCTTTACTCTCCCCACACATCACAGAGGGGTCACAGGACCACAGAACAGAACAGCAAGACCAGTTTAATATTAAGTCAGCTTTGGAACACCTTTCCTTCCCTGTCTCTGAGGACTTAACAGTGTGCTCTAGGGAAGCCATCCTGGAGAGGAAGGTCTCCAGAGGGGAGATAACAACAGGACACTGTCAAAAAGCTGCCTTCCAACTTGGTTCTGTGTTCAGATCAGCAGGTACTGGCAGAGCCTGTGGAGAGTTGGGTCAGTTCTTAGTGACCTTTGGTACCCTATCACTCTCCCTTCCTGCATCCCACCAGAGGCCCAGCTCACCTGGAGTGATGAGTGGAGTGCCTTTCCCAGGCAAGGAACTAGAGAGGAGACATGCAGACAAGCATCAAGATCTTCTGTTTCCTCAGGGTTTCCCATGTCCCTCTCCAAGGGCATATTATATATATATATGTATTTGAGCTTTTGAGACATGGTCTCATGTAGTAGCTGAGGCTAGTTCTGAGCTTGGTATGTAACCAAGGATGGCCTGCTGATCTCGCTACCTCTACCAAATGCTGGGATTGCAGGTACATACTGCCAGGCGGGGCACAAACCTGAATAATCTCCATCCATAGTGACTTTTAATATCAAAGGACAGGGTTTTTCCTGATTTGAGGCCTTTGAGAGTTTTATTTAATCTTTAAATAAATCCCACTTTTAGCCCAAAGAATAGACAGGGTGTAGTGGTTCTGCTGGTCCTAGAAGGTTCTCACCACATAGGTGTGCTCAGGCAAAGATACATACAACTTGGCCACTGGCTTACCTGGCCATATGATTGCGCCTACATTTGCACTTGCCACCTAGGAGGGAAAGAACATGGATCCAGCCTGAGTCGGAGCCTTCCTCTCCCCACACTACCAATCCCTCGACTCACTCAGGGCCATGGCGATTCCAGCGATGCACAGGAGCCCCGCAAAGATCATTCCTCCCAGTTGCAGGCTCTCCCAGTCTGGGGGTGGGGGCAAAGAGAAGACATCGCCTCACAGTACCCTCACACATTCATTCAAAAGGTATTTATGGGGCTTGGGGTGTGGCTTTGTGGGACACCTTTACAAGCACCCCCTTGTCCTATAAATAAGTGCTTGCCCACATGGCACTTAAATCCCAGGCAGTAAAAAGAAGACCAAGTGGGTTAATAGGTACATCATGTATCTCATGGGGACAAGTGCCACGAGAGACAAAGTAGATAAACCTAGAGAAAGGAGGACAAGGTTCACTGGACCAACCCCAGCTCCATGCCCCCAAGGCACCCTTTTTCCTTTCCTTTCCTTTTTTTTTTTTAGCTCTTAATGAAGAACAGGTTTGGCACCCCACCCCACCTTGACTCCTGGGTTATGTACCATCTGCATCATTTGGCTTGGTGAAGAGGTGTAAAGCAGACAAGGATTGAATGTGATGGGGTGGGAAGGGATGGGGGTTGGTGTGGTCTCTTACCATAGTAGAAGGGACTGTCTTTATCTGCAGTAAATGAAAAGTAAATAAATACCAAAACTAGGAGACAGGATATGGGGGTCTTAGAAGGGAAATGCAGGCAGGTGGCAGGTATCACCTGTGAATGTACAATGGTGGGTACTCACCAACTGCATCATTGGCTTCCAAGGTGGGCAGACCTGGGTGAGAGAAGCAGAAATGGGTGTTCATCACACTGATGTCTAAAAACCCAGCTGTCTAGAGGGATCTGTGAAGTGACCCTGGCCCTAGTCCTACCAGATCCCAAGTAGGCCTTGGCTTTTTCAACTCATCCTGAGGCCCATGGCTTCCCATTCATAGCCCTTTGTATTCTTGTCCTGCTATTCTTGTGCTCTGAGCAGGATGGTTGACTCATTTTTAACCTTGTCTGAAAAGTGTTGGACAGAGCCAGGCTCTTTGCCTCTTAAAGAAACAAGCCGACTTTGATACGCATTGTCTGTTTTTCACAGTCCACTGACTCAGTAGCCGTTAAGCAACTTTTCAGTGTCCTCATTCCATGCAGCTGACAGTTTAAAGGTAAACACATTTATTGGGTAGCAGTCCTACTCTGGGGAGAGGCTGTCTGGTCTCCACTATGGAGTGTATGGAGAACTCACCTGCTAGCACCAGGAGAAAAGCACAGGTTATCCCCTCCATATCAGAACCCAGGTCGAGGCTGCAGGCTGCTGGTTGAGAAGCAGAATAGAGGTGGTGGCTTGCTTGGGTCTGTGCTCTGTGACCTGCCACAGCTCACCCCATTAGTAAGAGGCAGAACTGGTGTGAAAATTAGGCATATGAATCCTACATAGGCAAGCGATGACCGTAAGAAGATGATTGCTTTCTGCTTTCACATCTACAGATGGCACTAGTGATTACACGGGTATGTAGATTGCTTAATTCCAGTTACGTGTTCAGGACAGAACACCCTGTAGTGACCACACTGGGCTTTGGGAAGAGCTTTATAAAGAAACTATCATTTCTTCCACAGGAAGTAGGAATTCACAAAGATAAAATCAAACGCTCAAAGTAAGATTCTGTTCTCCGTAGGAGCTAGGCTTTCCTAACCGGGTGTCAGGCCCAGACTCTCCCACTTGAAAAGATCTGGGCCTGGAGTAGTCCGGTTGAGTTCTAGATTATCTCAGAATTCAAGAACAGGGCTGGAGGGTGCTGTTCCAGCCTCCTCTTCTAGAGCCAGGAATTCTGCTCCAAGCAGCCCCAGATCTACTGAGAGCATAGGTACCTGCTAGAAAGGGCTGCTGGTATGAGAGACACAGCCCCTTTCTCCTGTGAGTAGGTCCGACCCAGGGCCCCATTTACGTTGTATGTGATACTCCTTGTGCAGTTGAGTTTTAGAAAGAAAAAGCCCCATCCCTTCTTTTTGTGTAATGGTGGCTACAGGCTAGTGTCAAGGGTTCAGTTCTGAAGTCGCAGTTACTGTCTACTGTACTTAACTGTGGCCTACTAATGAGATCACAGACCCAGCACCTACTGGCTGGGTTCAGCCCTCTCACATCCACTTACCAGGTGTGTGACTTGGTAATATCTCTGTGTTTCAGTGTCCTGTAAATAATAGCAACCTTGTAAATTATGGAGACAAAATTAAAGGAGCTATGAGAAGCCAATCCTAAAAAATATACCTAGCCTTGAAAGCCTGCTACAGTATATATAAACCACATGGGCCTTTTGCCCTAAGATGGAAAACTGGATTAAAAAATCTCCTGTATTTATGGTCTAGCCAGTCTCTGAAGCTGGTTTTCCTTTGCCCGTCCTCTGTCTCTCCTACTCCTTCCCACAAAGCCACAGCTCCTGGATTATGTCGCATTTTCATTTTGCTTCTGCTAAAGGTTGGCTCTTACTTCCCCTAGTCTTGAACTGAGTCCTGAACACAGTCAAAAAGTCAGAACCGTCAAGGCCCGGAGAGGCCATCTCTGTTCTCACAATCCCCAAATAGTCGCTCACTTCTCAAAGTCCTGGAGTCAGCACCCACCGCCCCTTCCCCAGAAAGTCTCGAGGTCACCCTTCTAAGGAGCACTTAAGTCCTAGAGAACCCCTACTCACCCTGGAGATGACCAGAGCCAGGTGAATGGTGTGGAGAGGACTTCTGAGGACAGCCTGGGTGGGTTCTGCTCTTTAAACCCAGGGGCTCCGCCCTGAGCCACACACCAGCAGTCTGGAGGGAACTGGTCCTACCTCTTATGCTCCCGTAGGCAGCCCTCCCCACCTGCTCTTCAGGCCTTAGCTCACTCACCACACCCAGGGTAGAGCCGGTGCTGGGTCCTGGCTACTTAGAGCTAAGGAATGAGGGAAAAAAGGGAGAATTGTGACCACTGGATTTCAGTCCCTGCTCTGGAGGAAAAAGGGGCTTCCTTAGTCTACCTAGGTCTTAAAAGAAAACTCCAGGCTTGGTAAAATGGCTTAGAAGGTAAAAAATGCTTGTTACCAAGACTGACAACCTGAATTTGAGCCCAGAAACCACAGGGTAGAACGAAAGCTGATTCAGAAGTTATCTCTGATCTCTCTCTCTCTCTCTCTCTCTCTCTCTCTCTCTCTCTCTCTCTCTCTCTTTCTCACATACACACACACACACGCTGCAGGGGTTCAGGGTTCTGGCTTTCTTGTGCTGTGTGGAATACCTTGGGGACAGTGAAGTAGATCATAGATACTGGCAGCAGCTGCACTATTTTTATTTGAACCTGGTGTTCAGAGGAGTGGGGGCTGGGCCTGATGGGGACCCATTGGTTCATTTACCACCTTCTTGCTAGACCTGGGTACCCTGTGACTTGGGGACCCTACTTCAGCCTGGAATAAGAGGCTTCCTGCCCCAGGTAGACTATTGCCTGCCTTACACAGAGGGAGGGACATTGCCAGGCAGAAGATAGCCCGCTTTGTCTGATGCGGCCAGAATCATCTTACCATGCCTTGGGTGATACTCGGCCTCTCTGTTCCTTTTCAGATGAGGGACTTGTCCCTGTCCAGGAAGTCACTGCAGAAGAGTGGAGGTTGTCTGTCCATTGGGTCTGTGGGAAAGGGCTGTTAAAGGATCCTACAGTTCTTTTCTTTTGAATTTTGTAAATGTGGTGTTCTGCCTGCATGTACTGCACGCTGCATGTACTGTCTGAGTGCCTGGCACCAGCAGAAGCCAGAAGAGAGTGTCACATCCCCTGGAACTTGAGTTACAGTTGTGAGCAGGCATGTGGGTGCTGGGAATCGAACTCAGGTCCTCTGGAAGAGTAGTCAGTGCTCTTAACTGCTGAGCCGTCTCTCAGTTACCCTTCCTCCCCCAAGTACTTTTTTATAAAAATCATGGAACACTTCACACATTTACATTTTATTATTTCATTACAGTTTATCCTTTATTTGTATTATTATTATTATTCCTGTTTCCAGACAGGGTTTCTCTGTGTGGCCCTGGCTGTCCTGGAACTTGCTCTGTAGACCAGGCTGGCCTCGAATTTGAGATCCACCTGCCTCTGCCTCTGCTGGAATTAAAGGCGTGCGCCACCGCCACTGCTCAGCAGTTCCCTTTTTAGGTTGTCTTTTTGTTTCTGTTGCTATGATAAAGATCATGACCAAAACAACTCAGTGAGGAGGGTTCAGCTTACACTTGCAAGTAAGAGTCTGTTCCTGAGGGAAGTTAGGGCAGGAACCTGGATGTGGGAACTGAAGCAAAGGCCATGGAGAAGTGCTTATTGGCTTATTCCTCCTGGCTTACTCATCCTGTATCAATTCATCCTGTTTCTCTTCCTCTCTCCTTCCTCTTCCTCCTCCTTTTCTTTTCTGTTTTTTGAGACAGAGTTTCCCTCTGTAGCCCTAGAACTTGCTCTGTAGACCAGGCTGGCCTTGAACTCAGAGATTTGCCTGCCTCTGCCCCCAAGTATTGGGATTAAAGGTGTGTGCAACCACTGCCTCACCCAGCCTTTTTTTTTTTTTTTTTTTTTTAATACAGGGTTTTTCTATGTAGCCCTGGGTATCCTGGAACTCACTATGTAGATGTAGATCAGGCTGGCCTCAAATTCACAGAGATTCGCCTGCCTTTGCTTCCTGAATGCTGGGATTAAAGATGTGTGACACCCAGCACTCAGGCTGTTTTCTTATATTGCCCAGGACCACCTGGCCAGGAGTGATGTCAGTTTGTCTAGAAGTCAATCTTATGGAGGCATTTTCTCCATTTCTCCTCAGATATGTTCTCAATAAAGACCCCCTCTTCTCGGATATGTGTAGGTTTATGTCAAATTGACAAAAAGCAATCAGCACACTTGTCTTAATTAGTATATTTTCCAGTCACATCCATTTCCCCTCAAATTTCACCTTTTCTTAAAGCTGAATAAAATTTCATTGTGTATGTGTCCCCCCTCTGCACCGACCACTGATCTTGCTGGCCTTCCAGGCAGGTTTTATTCCCTAACTATTGTGAATACAGCGGCAACAAACATGTCTGTGCAGGTTTTTCTGTAGATGTGGGCTGCTTTGGCTACATTCTGAGGAACGGTATAACAGACCATGTGGTAGGCTTATTTTCAGCATTTTGAGAAAGTTCCACAGTGACTTCCATAGTGGCTGTACTGAATTCCACCCCCACCAAGAGTGAGTGACATTTCCCCGCTTTCCACATCCTTGCCAATATTTGTTGTCATTTGTTTTGAAGATCTATTGATTTTGAAGATTTTATTCATTTTTGTGTGCAAACGATTTGTCTCCATGTATGTACGTGTCCCCATGGGAGCTCATAGAGGTCAGATGAGAGCATTAGGTCCCATGGAGCTACGGATGTTGCGAGCCACCACATGGGGGCTGGGAACTGAACCTGGATCTTCTGCAGCAAGTTCTCTCCAGCCAGTCATGTACTTTCTTAATGATAGACATTCTGACTGGGTTAAGATGGAATCGCTAAGTAGTCTTAATTTGCATTTCCCTAATGACCAACTATGTTCCCCTTCTGTCCTACTTTCTTTCCTTCCTTCCTTCCTTCCTTTCGATGATTTTGAGGCAGGCTCTCACTGTGTGGCTGAGGTTGTCCTCGAACTCAACTGTATAGATCAGGCTGGCCTGAAAAAAATCACGAAGCTCTACCTGCTTCTCCTGGGATGAAATTCATGCACCAATAAGCCTGATGTTCCACACTTTTGGAAATCTTGTTAGCTATTTGTAGTTCTTCTTTTGAGAACTTTGTTCAGTTCCATTGCTCATTTTTTATTGGGCGTTAACTTTCTTTTCTTTCTTTCTTTCTTTTTTTTTTTTTTTTTTTGTTTTTTTCGAGACAGGGTTTCTCTGTATAGCCCGGGCTGTCCTGGAACTCATTCTGTAGACCAGGCTGGCCTCGAACTCAGAAATCCGCCTGCCTCTGCCTCCCAAGTGCTGGGATTAAAGGCGTGTGCCACCACCGCCCGGCTCTTTCTTTCTTTCTTTTATTTATTTTTTTTGAGACAGGGTTTCTCTGTGTAGCCCTGGCTGTCCTGGAACTCATTCTGTAGACCAGGCTGGCCTCGAACTCAGAAATCCACCTGCCTCTGCCTCCCAAGTGCTGGGATTAAAGGCATGCGCCACCACCGCCCGGTGGCGTTAATTTTCTTGATGTTTAGTTTTTTGAAATTTTTTTATATATTCTAGATTTTCTGTGAGATTTATAACTGCCTAAAATTTTCTCCCATTCAGTAGGCAGTTTCTTCATTTGACTGAATGTTTCCTTCGTTGCACAAATGTCTTTTTATATTACAAGATTCCATTTGTTTATTATTGGCCTTATTTCTGAGGAATCATGAGAGTCCTTTTCAGAAAGTGCTTGCCTGTGCCCACATCTTGAAGTGCGCTCTCTACTCCCCCGCTCGCACACACTGACTCAGATGAGGGAGATTATTATCATTGAGTTAATTACTGGCACATCTGTGCTGAGATAAAGGTGAAACTCTCAGGTCCCTCTGGCTCTAGGAGGAGCTGTGGTGTTGTGTGTTCTTGGGGTTCTGGAGTGTTGTGGGGAAGAGGTTTAAGGTGGTCCCCTTGAGCCCTTCCATGTTACCAGCGCCTCTTCAGTCCTGCAGTTCTGGTGTATATCTAGTGTATATGTTTGTGTATGTGCCTGGTGTGCGTGTGTGTGGGATGGGTGCATGGTGTGTGCCATGATGTGTGTATGGAAGTCAGAGGACCATTTCGGGGGGCTAATTTTCTCCTTCCTTCTGTATGTGGTTCCAGATGATGGAACTCAGGTTGCCAGACTTGGAGGGCAGGCACCTTTTCCTACTGAGCCATCCTGGTTTATCTTTTCTATGCGACATGGCATCTCTCTGTAGCCCTGGTTGGTTCTGAACTCACAGAGATTCCACCTGTTTCTGCTAATGGGAATTAGGACTGGAGGCGTGTGCCATCATGCCTGGCAAACATCTTGGTTTTGGCTGTCTAGCAAGTGCCACTGTCTAGCAAGTCTCCACCTCTCTAATGTCAGCACTAAGATTACAGATGGAAACTGCTATACCAAGCTTTTTCATGTGAGTGTTGGGGGTTGTGACTCGGGTCCTAATGCATGATTGACAAACACTTCACCAGCTGAGCCATCTCCTCAGTCCCAGCACTTTATATGAATGACTAATCTTCATCATTACCACCATCATCATCATGTGTGTGTGTGTCAGAGAGAGAGAGAGAGACAGAGACAGAGACGGAGACAGACAGACAGACAGACACCTGTGGAAGTCAAAGGACAATTTGGCAGAGTTCTCTCCATCTTATTACATGGGTTCCAGGAATCCAATTCAGTTTGTCAGGCTTGTGCAGCAAGTGCCTCCACCCACTTTATCAGCTACTTTCCTGTTGCTGTGATAAGACATCAGGACAAGGCAGTTTGGGCTAGAACTCAGAAATCCGCCCATAGGGATGAGAGTCCATCACCATCCCAGCAGGGAAACATGGTATCAGGCAGCCATGATGGCAGGAACAGTTGAACATTCACATCTTCAACAGTGAGAGCCAACCTGAAATGGCACAAGTCTCAAACTCTCAAAGCCCACCTCCAGTGACATCCTCTAACAAAGCCAGACCCAAGCAGTGCCACCAACCAGGGCCAAGTATTCCAATATCACAGACTCTGGGAGACACCTAACATACCACTTATACCCACTGAGCCGTCTCAGTATTTCCTTAACGGCTCCTTAAAAAAGAGATTTTATTATTTTTATGTGTATGTATGTGTGCCCGTGTGAGTTTATGTGCATGTTTATAAGTTATGTGAATGCATGTGTTCCTTAATGGGTTTATGTGCATATTAATAAATTATGTGTGTATGCCAGCATGAGTTTATGTATATCACCTAGGTGAAGGTGTCCAAGGTCAGAGGGCACTGGATTTCCTAGAAGTGAAGTTGTAGGCGGTTGTCAGCTACCCATTGTAAGTGCTGGACCTGGATCCTCTGGAAGAGCAATAACTCCTAGCCACTGAGCCATCTCTCCAGTCCCACTCCCAATACTTCATTGTTTTTTAAAGAATGTTTTTTTTTTTTTTTTTTTTTTTTTTTTTGTTTGTTTGTTTGTTTGTTGGTTTTTTTTTTTTTTTTGGTGTGTGTGTGTGTAGCCCTGGCTGTCCTGGAACTCACTTTGTAGTCTTTGTAGAGATCCGCCTCCCTCTGCCTCCCCACACCTGACTAGCACTAGGCATAACATCTAAACCAGATAGGTACATAAGCATAGGAGCTGGCCTTGGCGTAGAACACAGAAGGCCTGAGTGTCGGCCACTGAGTATGTGGTCAGTCAGGGGCCGCCCTGAGAGGAGTCACGCAGTGTCCAAGAATGGTGATAACACTGATGAGGTGGTTTCTCACCTTTGTGCTTGGCAAAGTTACACTCAGGGAACTAGGTTCCTAGTTCCTGCTTCTGTCCAGTTCCCACTGGTCCTCCACCTTCAGTGGGGACAGGTTTTCTTTCTATTTATTAAAGATCTTGGAAGTAGAAATTAGATTGGGTCTTTGAGGAGGGCAGAAATTTTGCAAAAGCACTAGGTTCTTCTGTTGGCATAGATCCAAGGTACCTTCCTGGACACCTTCTAAGGAAAGTCTTCCTGCCTGCAGGTAACTGCTGTGTTGTGGTTATTACCCTCTATAGCCTAGGGGATAGAACTCATCTGAGGAGAAGGAATTTGGGGCTGAGGCCTTACTTGGCTGCTGGAGAACAATGTAACCTCTAGAGGACTTTTTTTTTTTTTTTTTTTTTTTTTAAGCTTGGAGCAGTGCCAGAGTCTAGGGCAGGAAGTTGGGAGTCTTAGGTCATTTTCTACATAGCAAACTTGAGACAAGTGTGGGCTACAAGAAACTGGAACAAAAAAGATGAGACTGGGGAGGGGGGCAGGGGAGGGGCGGACCTTTCTTCTATGGACAGTTTTCCTGGGAGGTTCCTCTTCAGTCACTCTCCCAGGTTGCAGATTGCAGATCTGCCATGGGTGTATTAGAGCCAACTACAAGAACAGCTCTGCACCGCCTGTCCTCTGCACAGCGTACTAGCAACATGATCCCCTGCTGTCCCCAAATGCTGTCTCGGTGAACATTCAGATTAGTTTTTGCCGTGGCTCCCGACTCCTGGATGCACAAACAGGCAGCAAGAAGACATGTTGGCTGCTGCACAGTGCACAGCGACTATCTCAGCCCTGGGTTTGGGTTCAGAGTGTGTGATAATGGTGGTGCTTCTGAATCCAGAGGTAAAGGAACTTTGCTTTTCCTGTTCTGGCTTAGAAGGTGTCCGTTCTGAAATTATCTATTGAGTGCTGACCATAGATGCCTGGCACATGGTCAGTTATCAGCAGAAAGCGGGGAGCATGTATTTGGGAGATCTCACAGAGGAAAAAAAAAATTACTCTTTCCCATGTGAACAGAGGAAGGTCAGAGGGGTGCCCACCCTCTGAAGACTCTTTAGGTTGTCTCAAGGGGATGAAGCTCTCCTTGTGTCCTCTCTCTCAGTTCTATATGGCTGTCCAGGCACAAACATGGAGTTCTCTCCCTCCTGAGAAGCCTGAGAGCAAAGCAGCTGACTCTGCCCGCCCGCCTGCCCGCCCGCCTGCCTGCCTGCCTGCCTGCCTGCCTGCTTGTGTGAATGGACTTGGTGATCAGAGCCTTATGGTGCTATAGAAGGTCCACCTCTGTGGGATCAGGGAGAATGTCTTTCAAGGAGAGACATTGGTTTGCAGTGTGTGTGTGTGTGTGTGTGTGTGTGTGTGTGTGTGTGTGTGCATGCATCTGTGTATGTATACACCTTAGCTGTTGATCTTCAGATGCTATCCATCTTGTTTTGCAGACAGTCTCTTCATTGACCTGGAACTTGCTGAGTAGTCTAGGCTGCCTGTGAGTCTCGGAGATCTTTTTTCTATGTCTCTACCTTTCCCTCTCCCATGGTGCTGGGGTTGTGAGCATGCACCACCATGCCACAACCGGCTTTTTTTTTTTTTTTTTTTTTTTTTAATGTGGATGCTAGAGGAGTCAGCTAAGGTCACAAGTAGTTTACCAACTGACCCCTCCCACAGCCTCTGATTTGTATTTTATGAGGGTCTTTGGGCAACTGAGAGAAGAGAGACCCTGAAAGAATCCACAGAACCACCGCAAACAGTCAAATGTTGTCCTGAGACTCCATCCTCTTCACAAGCGTGTTCTTCTTAGATCACTGTCTGGGCAGTGTCTGTGTACTGTGCATGTTTCTCACATGACTTCTCAGCTCTGGATACTGCTGTCATTTCCTACCAGCATCTTACAGGCCACAACTGCTAAAATAAACACTTCTCAAAACAAATGCTTGATTTTCTCCTTAAACCCTCCTGCCTACTCTCTGTCACCTACACAGTGGTAAAACAGGAAACCTGACTGTCATCCTAGGTCTTTACTGTCCTTGAATCTATACATTAAATGTCTCTCTCTCTCTCTCTCTCTCTCTCTCTCTCTCTCTCTCTCTCTCCTTCCTTCTTTCCTTCCTTCCTTCCTTCCTTCCTTCCTTCCTTCCTTCCTTCCACCCTCTCTTCCTTCCTTTGGACCAGGACTCACTATGTAAGGGTCTAAAATTGCTGAAGAAAGACTCAGTATGTAAAGACAAAAGACCATTTATTCTGCAGAAACACCAGCATGCAGGGGTCAACCATTCTTTGAAATGGTGACCCTTATTAAAGGGAATTAGGAGAATTCTCTAGAGGGATTAGGTAATCTAAAACTTCATTGGTGGGTGCTAGGGAGTCACAGGGTTCGGCTTCTGATTGGCTTGTGCCAGGTGGTCAGTGGTTTGCATTCCTGTGTCTTGAACGTTTAACCACAGGATGAGATAGAGCTGCCCAGCACAGTCGACCCATCTTGAGATAAGATATTTCCCCATTTTTGTGGTTATCCTAAGGCTGTTCTTTGGGAGGGGGTTTTATGACCTTGTTTCTGGATTTTATGGTCTGTTCCTGGAGCTAATGCCTTATGGCCTAGTTCCTTGGACTTATAGTTTGTTCCTGGAGCTGGTGCCTTTATGGCCTTCTTTTTGAAATCAGGCCTGGTCCTTAAGTGAAGACAAATGGGGTTTATGTTGTCCTTTCAACTATGTAGCCCTGATTGGCCTGAAGCTCACTGTGTAGACCAGGCTGGCCTTGAACTAACAAAGGCTTGTCTGCTGCTGCCTCACAAATGCTAGTGTTAAAGGCCTGTGTTACCATGTTCTCTTCATTCAACAGCAAGAGGATCCCAAGTGCCGCCTGTATCTGTAAGTCATCCCCCTTGCTCTGCTAGTCACACAGATACATCGTTTGGCTCCTGAGACCCCACACCTCTGAATTTGCTCATCTCTTTTCTGTGCTCGCTCTGCCTAACAACCTTAGAAACCTTTGAAACTCCAGGCTTTCTCTTTTTTAATATGGGGCTAGTCTTATTTTTTAAAAAGACTTAATTTATGCCTATGGATGTTTTGCCTGCATGTTTGTGTGTTATATGTATGTAGTGCCTGTGGAGGCCAGAAGAGGGTGTGTCAGATCCCTTGGAATTGTAGTGATAGACAATTGTGGTTTGCCATGTGCATGCCCAGTCTGGAAACCAGGTCTTTTAGAAGAGCAGACACTGCTCCTAACTGCTGAGCCATCTCCCCAGGTGGGGCTAGTGATCCTCCTGCTTCAACTGCCTGAGTGTTGAAATTACAGGTGCATGTTACTTAGCCCAGCCTCGAGACCTTTTTTTACATGGTGTGTGTGTGTGTTTTCATGGGGGATCTGCTCTCTTACTTTCTGGCTTATTTCCTTGACAAAGGGTCTCTTTGCATATGGAGCACAAAAGTTTTGGCTGGGCTGGCTGGCTTGCAAGTCCTCTTTTTTTCCACCCTACCCCCTAACTCCTGTACACTCATATTATTGGGCAAGCCTGGGGAACAGCACATGCCTCTCTTAACAATGCCCGTTGGCAATCCAAGGCCTTTTCTTGCACCTATTATGAACACACAGTCCTATCTAAACAATGCACCTCCCAACCTGCCAGTGACCTAGGACCTCCCACCTGCACCAAGCTGCATGCACACCCTACTCCAACAGTGGGATGTTTCTCCTCTCCATGGCAACCATCAAACTTAGATTCTACTCAGTCATATTCCAGTTATATCCAGATACAAAGGTAGGACCGATGATTTGGCCTGAACTAGTTTGGGGTGTATGTGCAATAAGGCAAACTGTTTCCTTGAGTAGGCTTTTACGGGGAAAATTCTGTATTTACCATCTTATGTCCTTACATAATTGGGTGTGATTATGATTAAAATCAAATGCATTATGAGAAGGGACCTGTACAATAGAGAATGGTTAGATAACCGAATCTGTCAATCAAAATAGAGAACCACCCAAACTACCTGGTTTAACCAAAGTCTTCTTTTTCTTGAGCTTGTAAAAAGAAGCCTCAGACAATAATCAGGCACCTTGACTTGTGTGGTCAGTCGTTCGGTCATCCGTCACTCTCGACAGTCCATCTGACTGTTCTATTGCTTTGCTCTGAATAAAGGATGCTTGCTACATTGGGATCTCTGTGAGCTCCTATTTAATTCTTTGACTCAGATGCCAAGTGTGCCCTTCCCCCAGCCATGAGCAGCCTGAGAGACCTTGCTTACCACAACAGACCAAGTGATAGGATCTAGGTGGAGTTACCCACTGTAGCTGCACAGAACACAAAGGCAGAATTGCCTCTGGACTTGCCGTGAGATAGCTCCGGCCATGACCTAGAACGGATTATGGATTATCCCACCCATCTCCCGCTGAAACCTGGAGGGGTTTCGGGTTGGGCCTTCCCCTTTAAATTGAGACCTGAACATTAAAGCTTTGAGTCTTGATCAGAGAACTTTGTCTTGGCTTCATCTCTTGCCCTCTGTCCCCTTTCATTCCCAGCCCCCCTTTCAGGTGAACCCAGTTGATTCGTGGCCGCAGGCAGCTACAGCCAAGAACCTGGAAATACACAGACCCAGATCCCAACCACAGGTTACACCAGCACCAGGGGTTGCAGGCACCCACCATGCTCCAGATCTTTTACATGGAGATTCAAATTCAGGTCCTCACGTTTGTATAGCAGGTGCTCCTGCCCACCGAGCCATCCTATGCATCTGCATTGCTATAGGATGATTTCCAAAAGTTTGTTTGTTTGTTTTTAAATGACAAGGTCTCAAGTATCCCAGGCTGTCTGTAACTCTGTATGTAACTGGGGATGACAAGGTCTCGAGTGTCCTAGGCTACTGTAACCCTATGTAACTGGGAGTGACCTTGAGTCTTGGATACATCTACATTCACCTTCAGGGTACTGGGATTACAACAGCCGGAGTCTCAACATGCCCTGTGAATGAGATACAGGAAACAGGATTCAGGAATTCATTCATTTATAGCAGCAGAACTACATTCCCAGCCCAGCCTTTTAATCCCAGTTTTTTGGAGGCAGAGCCTGGTGGATCTCTGAGTTCAAGGCCAGCCTGATTTACATGGGAATTCCAGGACAGCCAGAGCTACACAGAAGCCCTGTCCCAAAGACCAAGCGCTTTTTTTTTTTTTTTTTTTTTTTTTTTTTTTTTTTTTTGGCAAGTGCTGTTTCCTCTGGCACTTCCTGCTGCCCATATATATTCTAAAATAGGTATTTGCTCTTTTTTGAAAAATGATACCATTCTGCCTATTTTATGCTGCTATTTAAAGTTTCTGTTCTGTTTGTTTGAAGTAGGGTCTCATGTAGCTTGGGCTGGCTCAGCTATTTAACTTAGGATGCCTTTGAACTCCTGACCTGTCTGTCTTCACCCCCCAAATGCTGCAATTACAAGTATATACCAATGTACTTGACTTTGCTATTTAAAACTTTTAGTATGAGCTTAAATGGCTGTAAAGAATGTATTATATATAGAATGTATATATAGAATGTATTATATATATATATATAAAATCATATGAATGTCCATTCTATTTTGTACTATATAATCCATTTGAAGTTTACAAAAACAACATTAGTTTGTTTCATAGTTTTTTGGGTCTCAGACTATATATATTTATCTACAGAGTGCACACACACACACACACACACACACACACCCCTTTTGGGGGGGAATAGGGGACAGGTTCTCAAACTTAGCCCAGGTTATGCTGTGTAACTAATTCTTTGGGGTTTTCCTCTGCCCCCTTTGTACCTGAATACCTGCTCTAGCCTTTTTTTTTTTTTTTTTTTTTTTCTCCCTAACAACTGACACAGAGATCTGGTATTTTGATTAACAAGCTGCAAGCACTATGACTGGGCAGATATTCATCTATTCTAACCCTCTAAGCTACCTCCTTCCCAGCCACATGGTTCTTTACCTTCAATCTGAGCCTCGCCTTGCCTTGCTCCGCTCCATGTGTGGACTCACGGCGAATCCCTTGGGACCCTGCTCATTAAGACTCCTCCTGGACCCTCTTCCTCATGGCCACCTCTACCTTCTTTCTCGTGGTCCTTCTCTCCATCCCCCTTCTTTCTCCCTCTTGGCCCAGGATCAGAAGTCCTGTCTTCTCTCATCTCTGCTGGTCAGCTCTTTATTATCCAATCAGAGACAATCAGGGAGCATTCCTTACACTACTCTGATCCAGGAGATGGTTCATAATCACAACAATGCTAGTATGCAGACTGTAACCAGATCTCTGGGCAGAGAAGTCAGCAACTGAATATACAGGGCACAAGACCAACCTCCAACAATCCTGGAATTCACTGTGTAGCACAGACTGGCTTTGAACTCACAGAAATCTTGTTTGTTACAGCTTCCTGAGTGCAGGAATTACAGGCATATGCTGTGCTTAACAGTTTTCTTTTCTTTTTAGAATAATATTTATCTTTACTTTAATGTATATTAATGTTTCCCCTTCCTGGATGTCTATGCACCACAAACCTGCAGTGGCCGCAGGGGCCAGAAGAGGGTATTAGAGCCTCTGGAACTGATCCTACAGACAGCTGAGAGGCAGTATACGGATGCTGGGAACTGAACTCTGCTCCTCTGCCAAAGCAACAATTGCTCTTAACCACTGAGCCATCTCTCCAGCTTCCTGATTTGCTTTTCCTTTCTCCCCTTCCCTACATAGAGACTTACTGTGTATTCCAAGCTGGTTCCAGATTCTCCATTTTTGTACTTAGGCTCTGAGATGTACGGTGGCAGGTGTTTATCGCCATGCCCAGTTATTTTGGTTTTTTTATTCTTGAAAGTCTCTTATTAGCTACCACTCATAATTCTCTGTCCTTTCTTCTCTCTTCCTCCTTCCCTCTTCTGCCTCTCTCCACTCTCAAACAGTTTCTCTTATATTGTAGCCTTGGCTGCCCTGGAACTGGATATGCCCAGGCTGGCCCCCAACACATAGAGATCCACCTGCCTCTGCCTCCATAGTGCTGGGGTTAAAGGCGTGCACCACCACCTGACACCAGTCATAATCATCACAGCATCTGTGTGTCTCTTAGCACAGGAGGATATTCTCCTGTTTATCTCTGTTGGCTATTTCCAGCACTTTCCATGAGTGATCGCATGTCATCTTTACAGCTGATACTATAATTCAGGGCAGCCCACCTCTCAAAGGCCAACATCTGAGAGATGGGAGTTGTGTGGAAGGAACTGGGTTTATTTCAATGCTGCCAATCTTGAGAAGGGTTTTCCTCCCTCAAGACTCCATCTTGGAGGCCTAGGGGCACAAGAGATTTTCATAGGGAAAGAGAAGAGAGAAGGCTACTGTGAGCATTTTATCGGTCATCCTGCCATGTGGTTTTTTCCCTTTATTGGGTCAGGAAATGGCCTTGCAATGGAACTCAGACCTCTTTAGCCTCCTCCCATAGTTCTCTTCAGACAGAAGAAGTAAAGGCTAAAATAGTGTTACAAAAGTCATTATCCGTGCTGGGTTTGTATTGCTACATTTAAAGAAAGATTAATTGGCAGATGCATCTCTTCTGTTTTTTTAAAGATCTGTTTTTATTTTCTGGGTCGGGGTGTTTTGGCCACATGTGTGCATTGCCTAAGGAAGCCAGTAGAGGGCAGAAGACACCTGGACTGGAGTTACAGATGTCTTGTGAGCCACCATGTGAGTGCTGGGAATAGAATCCAGGTCCTCTTCGAAGAGCAGACAGGTGCTCATAGCATCTGGCCAACTCTCCAGGCCGAGCATCTTAACCATTTTGGTACATCTTAACCATTTGGGCGAGCAGTCATTCCCTGTAGAATTTAGAATGCTGGGCCAGAGGAAGGGGCAAGTGAAGGCAGCTTCCAGATTTTAGACAACTTTCTAAAAAGAGACCCATCACCCCAATTTTAGGGTAAGAAAATGTGTTGGAAAGGTGGCTGTGCCCAAGTCACATAACTGCCTGTCCCCAGAGGTGGCTTCACAATTGTACCTGTACAATTACACATGTAGTTTGTTTTGTTTTTTGGTTTTTTCGAGACAGGGTTTCTCTGTGTAGCCCTGGCTGTCCTGGAACTCACTCTGTAGACCAGGCTGGCCTCGAACTCAGAAATCCGCCTGCCTCTGCCTCCCAAGTATTGGGATTAAAGGCGTGCGCCACCACCACCCGGCATGTAGTTTGTTTTTATTCCTTTAAAAAGATTTCATTTTAAGAGTGTGTGTGTGTGTACACATCCTGAGGTTATCAGATTCTTCTGGAGCTGGACTTACAGGTTGCTAGGTTGTTATTAATTACGTGATGTGGACATTGGAACTTGGGTCCTCCACAAGGGCAGCACACACTCCTTTGTTTGCTTCTTTTGGTTTGTTTTTGAGACAGAGTCTCATTGTGTAGCTCTAGCTGCCCTGTACCTCACTCTGTAGACCAGGCTGGTCTTGAACTCAGAGACCTGCCTGCCTCTGCCTCCCGAGTTCTGGGATTAAAGGTGTGCAATACTATGCCCAGCGAATCCACACTATTCATGCTGAATCATCTCTCCAGCTCCTCTTTTAAAAATATTTATTGATTCATTTATTTATTACATGTGTGTGCATGCATGCATTCGAGTATGTTGGTTTTTGTGTGGTGGTCAGAAAGATAACCTGTGAGAGTCTACAATATGGGTCCTAGGAATTGAACTCAGGTCATTAGGATTGATGACAAGTACTTTAACATGCTGAACCATCTCACTGTCTCTAATTTAATTTATTTTATCTTTTTGAGACAGAGTCTCTCTAATAGCCTTGTCCCCAGTTTAACTATTTATTTATTTTTAAACTCTGTATTGGTTCCTTGTGAGTTTCACATCATGCACCCCAGTCCCACTCATCTTCCTGTTCCCACATATCTGCCTTCTGCCCTTACAACCACCCCACCCAAAGAAAGTAGAAACACACAAACAAACAAAAAAAATAAACACAACAAAGCAAAGCATAGAAAACATCTCACCGTGGAAACCGTAGTGTGTCACAGTGTCCCACAGTAGACCCCTCTGTCCACACATCTTCATTTGCAAATGTTCATTGCCGTGAATCATTGAACCGGTTTGAGGTCTCTGGCTTCTGTCACACTGTCGATATTGGGTCCTCACCGGGACTCTTGGTTATCCTGTTGTTGCCCTGTGTCATGGAGAGCCTTCGGCTTTGGGTCAGCAGGACTGACCTTTTACTCTGTCCAACAGTTCACAGATGTTGTAGATTTTGGGGTGGGCCAACACAAAGCTCTGGATCTGGATCTGGGTCTGGGTGGTAGCTGAGCTGGTCAGCCTGCTGGATCGCCTGCCTTCCCACCACCAGGGTGAGCTCTCCAGCACTGCTCTGGCTAGGCCCCCCAGGGCCGCCATCAGCAGGAGGCAGGGTCAGCTCTCTCACTCTCATGCCTCCAGGGCAGGCTCACTTCCACCCATGCCTCCTCAGCTAGTCTCACTGCGCTGCCCAGTCAAGGCATGGGGCCCACTCTCCCAAGTGCTGCAGATGGGTCAACTTTCCCTCTCACTCCTTTGGAGTCCGCTTACCCATGCCTCTTCCACCAGGGACAGCTCTATTGTGCTGTCCAGGAGAAGGTACAGGGCCATTTTCCTGAGTGCCACAGTCAGTGAGGAGCAGGGCCAGCTCACCGGTTCTCATGAGGAGCCAGGCAACTGAGGGCATCACCCTCGTGCCCAAGCCACTTCATGTCAGATGAGTGGTGGAACCAGCTCATCTGCTCTCATGACCCCAGGGTCAGCTCTCCTGACTGCTTCAGGTGGAGAGGGGTGAGGGGGAAGGGAGCCTCGCCTCCCCATCTGCACCACCTCACAGCAGACAGGTGGTGGGGTCAGGTCTCTCACATTCATGCTCTGTGGCTGACTCATGTGTGCCTCTGCCACCAGGGCCAGCAGCTCCACTGTGCTGCCCCGGCAAGGTGCAGGGCCAAGTGGGATCAGTTCTCCAGCTTGCTGAAGCCAGTAAGGGGCGGGGCCAATGGGGCCTTGGCCGTTTATGTGGTCCCAGGTGGCTGCTCCGACCAGTGCCGTTCCCATGATCTCCAGTGGTAATATTGACACCAACCCCTCCTGCTGCATGGCCCTCAGTGGCAGCCCAGGCTGGAACTTCTCCAAGGCCTCAGGTGCCTGGGCTGGCCACTCAAAACAGGCTAGTCCTTTCCACCCTCAAGTCTCCAATTCCATCTCTCTTTATAATGCTCAACCTGCTCCACCTCTCTCTCTCTCTCCCATCTGTCCACTACACACTTATACATTGTAGTGGCTCCTGCGCAGGTGGGCTATGTGGCTGGTGGGTCTCTGGGTGACTTCCTCCACCCTTGCAGCATGGCATGGTGGCAGGGGGCCTCTAGGTGTCTACAAACTGCCTGTGTGGCATGGTGATGGATGGGTCTATGGATTTCTTCCATGTCCAAAGTTGCCTGGTGGCAGAGGTCCTCTGTGAGTCTACTGGCCTGCCCATGCTGGGTGGTAGCAGGCAGGACTCGGACTTTTCTCCTCACCTGTGCTGTCCCCAGTTTATTTTTAATGTGACATAAAGACAGTTTTATTGAGATATGATTCTAGTTGGGTGTGGTCGAACATTCTGTAATACTGAGATGGCCTAGGCAAGAGTGCCAAAGGTCAAGGTGTGACCTACATAGCAAGCACTAGGCTGGCACACGGTATATAGCTGGTGCTAGGCTAGTACACGGTGCATAGCAAGACTTGTCTCAACAAAAAACACCCCCAAAGAAACAAAAAAAGAGGTCTGATTCTCTCAGCATAACATTCACTCATGTAAAGTCTACAATCCAGCCTGGAGTGGTGCCATGTATTTATCCTTGGGAGACTGCAGCAGGAGGATTGCTGCAAGTCTGAGGCCAGCCTGGGCTCCACAGCACTCGCTTGGTCAGCCGGGACAACACAGTGAGACCCTGTTTTAGAAATTAATAAATCGGACTGGGTGGGGACACAGCTTGGCTGGTAGAATGCTCCTCTGTGCAGGACATTCCACGCAATGCTACTTCCTCCAGGAATCTCATGTTGGAAAAAGGACAAGGTGCCAGCCAGAGGGGAAACTTCCCTTACTGGAAAGAGATTTCACACAGTTCTAACTGCTTGTCCAACCACCTTGCAGAATGAGACTGGAGCCCAGACAATGAAGTGTTAATGGTGGGTGCAACTTGAGCTGGATTGCTGAGGTGTGACTATCCCGGGCCCTCTGTTTAAACTGTAATCTCATGTTAGGACAGACTGACTGGCATGGGTCACTGGAGCCCTGTCCCTTTGCCCAGTGTGTCCTCACCAAGCAGATCTCCCCTTTCTGCTTTTTACTGTTAATTGGGCTTCTTAAGGATGGATGGCCAAACATGGCTTTTTTGGTACACAGTGTACAAGTCTGTAAGGAGTGGGTCGAGCCTGTGACGAAGTACTCAGGAGGTGGAGGCAGGAAGATCAGAAGTTCAGGGCTGTCGTCCACGACTGCACAAGGACGGTAAGGCCAGCCTGGGCTACACATGCCCTTGTCTCAAAAACTAAAAAGAGAGAAGGAAAGAAAAGTCATGGCTTTCGAGTTAGGAGTCAAGAAGCCGGCTACCTCAGCAATGGAAGTCTTGGTGTGTCTTTGTGTGTGTGTGTGTGTGTGTGTGTGTGTGTGTGTGTGGTTGTGGGGAGGGTTTATTGGGAGGGTTTCTTAATGAGAAAGGCGGTGTTTAGGCAGATATTGGCTGGGGGGGGGAGCAGGGTAGAAAGAAAAAGCTGTTGCGGGTTTAGCAGGGGAAGTGTCAGCCTTGCGTTTCGGGAGGGGCTTCTGGGGTGTACAAGTCCATAGCTTTTTAAAAGGGGATGGCCATGGGTCCTGGCTCCTTCATGCCTCCTGCTTCTTCTTTCCCCTGGCTTCAGACTGTCCTTTTGAGGTTGTGAAATACCACTTTCTTTTTAACACAGGTGATCCTGGGCCTTGCCTAGCCAAGGAAAACCTTGGCTGGGTTTTTGTTTTTTTTTTATCAAAAGGAATTTATCTTATCATTGAGCAAGCCATTTGAAAAAGGGGTCACTGATGAATGACCATGGAATTTCAAGTTCTAAGACAGTGCGCTTATGATACTTCCTCCTTCCTCAAAAATGAGTGTGTTACCAGGGATACCAGGGCTGGGCCCCACCACTGACTATGTGGGAGGGAATCCATTCTCAATGGTTTCCGAGCTTGCTGACAGCTAACTAGCTAAGGACTTCGGGTGGTTAGATAAGGGACCAATCACTCACCTGGAAAGCTGCCGGGAGCAGCAGAGGCAGACCAAGTCTCAGAAGCAAGAACTGGGGCCAGGTGGGTGGGGAGGAGTAACTTCAGGCCATGTCAAGCCTGTGAGCTAACGCTCCAGAGACAATGGTGAGTTTCTGTCTGTCACTCCCTCCACACATCAAGTAGCAGGTAACAGGTTGGCAGGTGTTTGGTAACCCTCCTTTTGTGGGTCCATGTGAGGGCACTACACTCTTCACTGGCCTGGTGTGTTGGGCCTGCTTTTTATGTTAAGGTTTGTATTGCAAACCACCCTGCCACATACCTGTGGTACCTCTCCCATGCAGATGTAAGACATTTATCAGTCTGTGCCTCATGGTTGGTACTAGATAGGTTGTGGTTTCAATCTGCACAACCAGATCTTTGGGCCTCTGAATTTTGCATTCAGAATGGAATCACATGTGGGGCTTGTAAAACCGGAGTCTCTGGGGAATGGCCTGATTAACATAAGCACTGTCTCACCCTGGGAGGGACAGAGGGCATAGCCAGGCTACAGCCAAGCTCTACTTCCCTCCTCTGCCTTCTCTTTCTTTAGTTTTGGTTTCTGTTTTCTTTAGTTTTGTGTCTGGTGCTTGCAATTAATCCCAGAGCCTTGTGCATATGGAGTATGAGCTGCCCCAGACCTGCAGCATCTGATTTACAAACGTTTTAAACATTTTTTCTTAAGCACAAAAGAAAACCCCAAACAAAACTCAAGAATATTTGGTCACTTGTATTCTGCTTTACAGTAAACAAAGAGAGCAGTGTTATGTTCTCTAATTAGATCACCGAAGTGAACCACAGGCTTCTCAGAACTGTGGTTACCATCTAAAAAGACCTGTTGAAGAGTTGAAATTTAGTGAAGCGTGTGTGTGTGTGTGTGTGTGTGTGTGCATGCCTGTGTGTCCATGAGTGCAGGTGCACTCCCAGGCCAGGGGCATTAGATCCTTTGGAGCTGCATCACAGGCAGCTTGCTGAGAGCCTCCTACTGAGGATGCTGGGAATTGAACATGGGTCTTCTACAAGAGTACTATGTGTGCTTGACCCCAGAACCAGCCCTCTAGCCCCATCACCTTATCTTGAGACAGAGTCTTTTCACTGAACCCGAAGCTGAAGCTTGTCATTCTGTTAGACTGACTGAATGGTCCAAGGTCAGGCCTCAGGACCAGCCTGCCTCTGCATCCCCAGAGCTCCAGTGCAAGTGTTACTGGCTTTTACATGGGTATTGTGGATCTGAACTCAGGGCCACCAGTGCTTGTACAGCTAACAGTTTACCCACTGACACACTTCTCTTTTTTAGAAAGATAAAATAATTAAAAAAAGATTTTGTAGTTTTTGTTTGTTTGTTTTTGTTTTGTTTTGTTTTTTCGAGACAGGGTTTCTCTGTGTAGTCCTGGCTGTCCTGGAACTCTGTAGACCAGGCTGGCCTCGAACTCAGAAATCCACCTGCCTCTGCCTCCCAAGTGCTGGGATTAAAGACATGTGCCACCACTGCCTGGCCAATTTTGTACTTTTTAATATATGTGGCACTTTTTTGAGAAATGGTTATAATTTTTTTTTTTTTTGCTTTGTTTTGTCTTTTTGAGACAGGGTTTCTCTGTGTAGCCCTGGCTGTCCTGAAACTCAATCTGTAGACGAGGCTGGCCTAGAACTCATAGAGGTGCCTGCCTCTGCCTCTCAAGTGCTGGGATTAAAGGTGTGCACCACCACTGCCTGGCAGGCTGTTGGGAGCTGACTTAAGCAGAAAGCGGCTAGATCAACTTTGCAGCCATCTGGAACCATATACCCTGATGAAAGACTTGGTTGTCAAAAGCCTATAACAGCTGAAGCACACTCTGATAAATATATTGTTTATCCCACATAGCTTGTTTTGCTGTTTAGTGACCTCAGCTGTATGGTGCACGTGGTAAAATGTTTTCACCTGTGTTCTCCTACTTGTGTATATAAATACCTCAGAATTCCCTTCAATAGGGGAGACTTGAGAAAATAGAAGAGACTGAATCACACTCTGTCTTGTCTCCATTCTTTGCGTCTCCTGCCCCAAGAGCCACACTCTCTCTTGATCAGAGCACTTAGCCCTAAAAGTGTTGAAGCAAAGTGTTGAGGCAGAATGTGGGCCTCAACATTAGTGGCGCCTGAACAGGGACTCCAGTAAGCGGGATACAGTGGAAGACACCCTGCACTGGAGAACCAGTCGACTGACGGAGCTGGCTGAATTCGGAAGTGAAACAAAGGTGATTGCATAGTAACAAAAACGGGGCAAGAAATAAGTAAATAGAAACAGATGAAAAAGGATTTAAAGATGCAAGGAGTAAATTGCAGGCTGCTCTGAGTCAAGAGAGCCAAACAGATAGATAAAGGTTATAGTAACAAAAACGGGGCAAGAAAAAAATAAGCAGAAACAGATGAAAAAAGTTTTAAAGATGCAAGAAGTAAATTGCAGGCTGCTCTGAGTCAAGAGAGCCAAACAGATAAATAGATAAAGGTTATAGTAACGAAAATGGGGCAAGAAATAAGTGAGTAAAAACAGATGAAAAAGGCTTTAAAGACGCGAGGAATAAATAGAAGGCTGCTCTAGACAGAGAGCTGAGCAGAATGATAATGTTAATTGATTTAACTTTCAAAATGAGTGTGATTCTGAGTTGTATAATATTTTTCTGAATCAAAACTCAATGTAAAGGTTTTTCTGGTTACTGGCTTAAGGAAAGGCTAATTTGGAAAAAAAGGTTTTTCTATGTGTTTTCTGATGAGGTCATTAAGGTAGTAGTTATGTCTTCCAGAATTATATGGATCAGACATGACAGAGGTAGGCCTCCAGAACACTAGATTCCAGAGAATCAATCAAAATAATTATTTAGATACTAAAACTTGTTTTGAGATTTGTATATTACAGAATACACAGCCTTGGTGAATGAATCTTATCACCTGTATGTTCACTGATGCCCTGGACTTCCAGCTGGATGCAGTTAAGACAGACTTCAGATGCTTATCAATTTACCCTTCCCCTCATTCCTCTTCTAAAAGTCAACGCCCATGTTCAGCTTGAAGAAGTTAATGAAGAGTCGGCGCCCCAATTCCCTGGACTTGGGGACTGAGGTGGTTAATATTAGGCTGTCTTTATCTGTATAATTGTTACTAAGCTGATGCAAAATTCAAGGATTTCATTGGTATAAATTTGTGGGTACAAGGCTTAGACCTTTTACTTCTCCAACAGGGGAAGTTGTGTGTTGCCTTAAAGAGTGTTGCTTTTATATCAACAGTTTAGATATTAAGTCTCTTGTCTCTCGGGTTCATGCTGTTCAAACTGATGGCTTTGGTACAGCAACAGATAACAAATGAAACCCATACAGGTCCGCTATTACAGGCTGGAAGTAGGGGACTCTGAAAACTCTGTCATCAAGACTGATGAGGATTAACCCCTAACTTGCGTGCTAAGCCGGTTAGCCAATGACGGGTAAGAGAGCATATCAGAGACCCTTGCCCCTAAAATAAGGGAGGCCTCATCATCTTAAGTGAGGCTGGGGTCCTTTGCTCCAACCTAGGACAGGCACGGTTTCCATAAGTTTTCCCAGCCTTCCCTTTTGAAAAAAATTTAAAAAGGGGGACCTGTTGGGAGCTGACTTAAGCAGAAAGCGGCTAGATCAACTTTGCAGCCATCTGGAACCATATACCCTGATGAAAGACTTGGTTGTCAAAAGCCTATAACAGCTGAAGCACACTCTGATAAATATATTGTTTATCCCACATAGCTTGTTTTGCTGTTTAGTGACCTCAGCTGTATGGTGCACGTGGTAAAGTGTTTTCACCTGTGTTCTCCTGCTTGTGTATATAAATACCTCAGAATTCCCTTCAATAGGGGAGACTTGAGAAAATAGAAGAGACTGAATCACACCCTGTCTTGTCTCCATTCTTTGCGTCTCCTGCCCCAAGAGCCACACTCTCTCTTGATCAGAGCACTTAGCCCCAAAAGTGTTGAAGCAAAGTGTTGAGGCAGAATGTGGGCCTCAACAGCAGGCCCTTATGTTTCAACTGTTCTTGAGACCCTGTGCTCACTCTCCTTCTACCTCAGCCTTCTGATTAGTTAAGCTTGTATGTGCACCACCTCATCCAGCGGCCACGTAAATTCTCGAGAGCTACTAGTTGTTTATAACAAAAGAATCAAACGTTAATATATTAACTTTGTTGTTTTGTTTTTTGAGACAGGGTTTCTCTGTGTATCCCAGGCTATCCTGGAACTCACTCTGTAGACCAGGCTAGCCTCAGACAATATATTAACTTGAGTAGCATTGGGCTTTTCCATGCTGAGGGTCTGAAGCTTCAGTAGAGGACTGGAGAACCGTTTCTCCTAGAGACATGGGATGAGGTCATCTTTTTCTGTTTCTTTGCTGTGCTCTTTGGTTTGAGCACGGGGTCCACGAGCCTCAGGTCCACTTTTTTTTTTTTTTTTTTCTGGTTTTTCAAGACAGGGTTTCTCTGTGTAGCCCTGGCTGTCCTGGAACTCCCTCTGTACACCAGGCTGGCCTCGAACTCAGAAATCCGCCTGCCTCTGCCTCTCAAGTGCTGGGATTAAAGGTGTGCGGCACCACCACCCGGCTCTCAGGTCCACTTTTAAGTTGGTGCACCTGCCTTGGAGGAAAAAAAACAGCACTGCATCTGAAAACTTGACTTGTATAGACATTGTGCCCTTGTCCCCTGGGTCCCTCAGTAACACAGTGATACCCAGAAGTGGGAACTGAACTTAAGTCAGTCAAAAAAAAACTTTAAAATTAATTGCCTGTCACATTATTAACTTTGTGGACAACACTGTATGCTCACTGCTTCGTGGGGTAGTGACTTAGAACATGAGAGTCATTACTACAAGAAATTATTAAATAAAGAGGTCTTCCGGTGTGATTCTTTTAAAAGTTAATTGGTGGATTAGGAGACGTGCTTTTGGATTATCATTTATGATTACTAATATGTAAAACATTTGAATATTGTCAAATTTGGAAAAACTGCCCAAATACTGTAGAAATATAGGAAGCAAGATTCCAGGGTACTTCACACTTGTCTGTGCAGTGCCTGGCCTTAAATACACTTTGGGCAGGTGATGGTCTTTAAGAATATTGTTTATATCAACCCTACAATGGCCTTAGAAGAGTCCTGGAGTTTGAACCTGGTCCAGACTGCAGAGGAGGTGGAGGCTTGGGTGGGGACTTGTCCCTGATTTGCCTTCTGTGCCTACGACAGTCTCCTGCTTAGGCATCCTCATCAAAATCCATCGCTGAGAGAAGACAGAAAAGGAGCTCCAGCAGGAACCTGGAGGTAGGACTGAGGCGGGGGATGTGGAGGAACACTGAGTACTGGATCACTCTGGTTTGTTCAGTTTGCTTTCTTATAAAACCGGGGCACATCTGCCTGCCCCGGGGGTAGATCACTGACAGTAGGCTGGGGCTTCCCACAACTATCATTAATTAAGAAAACACCACACAGATTTGCCTACAGGCTGGTCTTATGAAAGCAATGCACCAGTTGGCATCCCTGATGACTAGATCATGCCACTTTGACAAAACAAACTAGCCAGGACAATGCCTGAGCTGGGGAAAGGGCAGCTGAGGGGTAGGTCTAGAGCTTGGAGAGTGGCCAGAGTGTGGGAAAGTCATATCTGGGGAGCTGAGATGTCAGAGGAAATGGCTTGGGTTGGAGGCTTAGGGACCTAGAAGACAGGGTAGGACATTGGAGACTGGCAGTGAAGGCCCTAGGCATGGGGTTGGGGTGGGGTTAGAGAGGGATCAGGTCATGAAGTTGGGAGATGGCTTTGGGGAAAAACTCTTCATGAGGGGTGAGCAAATCTGGGGAAGGGCCATAATGAGAGCAGAGCTTTCTGGATGGTGACCCAGAAGCTCATGCCCCAGAAAACCGATGTTTTGGAGTTAAGTGGGGGTGGGGGGGAAGAAGGACTTTATGCCATGGCTAAAGAATGGAGTGGAGGGGGCTTTATGCACAGCTCACCTTCTGCATTTCAGGAGTTTAGGAGGCTCCATACACAGAGCAGAAATAATGAGGGAGCGAAATGGGCTTGGAGAGAAGAATATTCCTGTCTTTTCCGGGACCAGGTGGATATCTTCTAGGAATTGGGTGTTGTTTCTTTTCCTTTCATGGTCTGTTTTTAGTCATGGTGGCTGGTAGGTGTCTGCAGTCTTAAAGGGGAGAGAGAGTAGTACTTAAAGAGTAGGCAAATCCAGGTTAAGTTAACCCTGTATTACAGTTCGAGACAGGTAGTTCTTAGTGATCAGAGTCTACATAAGAGCCAAATAGCTGACTTAAAGGTTAAGGCAGGACTGGTGATGGGCTCAGTGGATAAAGGCACTTGCCTTCAAGCCTGATGACCCGAGTTGGATCCCTGGATCCCACATAGGAGAGGACTGACTCCCCTAAGTTGTCCTCTGGCCTCCACAGGCACATCTTGGTGTGCAAACCCTCCACACTCCACACACTCACTCACTCAATCAGTCAATTGATCAATAAAATGACTTTAGAACATGGAACAAACATATATTTTGTTTTTTCTTAAATTTTTATTTTATTATTTTATGTATATGGGTATTTTGCCTGCATGTATATCTGTGAAACACTTTTGTGCTTGGTGTCCATGGAAACCAGAAGAGGGTGTCAGATCCCTTGGATCTGGAGTTACAGGTAGGTGTGAGCCACCATGTGGCTGCTGGGATTTGAACTCAAGTCCTCTGGAAGAGCAGCCAGTGTTCTTAAAAACTGAACTATCTTTCTAGCCTTTTTGTTTGTTTGTTTGTTTGGTTTTGTTTGTTTGTTGCCTGTTTTTTGTTTGTTTGTTTGTTTGGCTTTGTTTGTTTGTTTTTGAGTGCTAGAGAGGTGTCAGAGTTAACAGCACCTCCTGCTCTTCTGGAAGTCCAGAGTTCAATTTTTAGCATCCACACTGGGATGCTCATAACCATCTATATCTACAACTCCAGGCGATCTGATGCCCTCTTCTGGCCTCTGTTAGCAACTACACTCACATGCACATACCTCCCACACAGAAATAGGCATAGTTAAAAAAAGGTTAAGGCAGCAAATAGGACAGACTATGAAAACAAAAGATGTTCAGCCTTCATATCTTGTCCCAGGCACCCACTGGATATCTGCAAGGCCACTGAAGAGTCAGTGCGAGCCCCATGTGATGGCATATGCCTTTAATGCCAGCATTCTGGGAACAGAGTCTGGCCAACCTGGTGTTCTAGGAGTTCTAGGCCAGTCATGGCAACCCTGTCTTCAAACAAAAAAACCAAAGGCTGAGGAGATGGTTCAGTGGTTAAGAGCCCTGGCTACTCTTCCAGAGGACCCCAGTTCAATTTCCAGCACCCACATGGTGGCTCACACCTGCCTATACTCCAGTTCCAGGGCTTCTGACACCCTCACACAGACATACATGCAGGCAAAACAGCAATACACAGAAAAGAAAAATAAATTAACAAAACAAAAACAACCAACCAGTATCTTTTTTCTTTTTCCCCGAGACAGGGTTTCTCTGTGTAGCCCTGGCTGTCCTGGAACTCACTCTGTAGACCAGGCTGGCCTTGAACTCAGAAATCCGCCTGCCTTTGCCTCCCAAGTGCTGGGATTACAGTCGTGTGCCACCACCGCCCGGCTAACCAGCCAATTTCTAAAACAACAACAACAACAAGAATCACTGTATTTCACAGAAGTGACCTTCAAGACCATGAAAAGTAATTTAGGTAACCATCATAACACCCTGCAGAGGTGCTATTCTCTGCCAAGCATGTGACTTACAAAATAAGTCATCTTTAGGCCAGCTAAGAGCTGGTAAGCCTGGAAGGCATATTTAAGTTTGTCTTTAGGAACTTGAAGGGAGAAGGTGACTAGAAAAGGCTGTGATTCTCCTCTGACATGCTGCCTAACATCAGAGGCGACTTAGGATCTGTACTAAAAGCAGTTCATGGAATGGGATTCCCAAACCTCTTCCTCAGTAACAGTCCCTGGGTGTAGTCTAGCTTTGTAAAGTGGCCAAGCGTTAGGGTCTGGTTGTTGGACAAGGACTTGGGCTTGGGTATGGAGGAGGGTCGGGGCATGGGTGTGTGTAAGTGTGGGGGCACACTTTGTTTAAACTTCAGAAATTTCATCAGTATAGGAATGTTCCTACTAAGGGGTATTTTGAATAGGAAAAAAAGACAAACAAACAAATTTTTAAAAAACCCAACAATTTAAAACAATGTAAATGTGCATTAAAAGAGTGTCCGCACTGACCAGAGAAAGAAAGTCATAATATTTCTTAGTTAGAAGCTTATTTAGCTATGAAGCAAATGGGTTGTTTCCCTATATACTTACAAACTGAATGGATCTGAACTCTTCTGTATCTATGAGGGTTAATGTTAATGTAGGCAGCAGAGCATGGATGGGAAGCAGGGTGCTAAGGTACCACCTATGTGGAGTCAAGACTGTCTATAGTAAAACTACATGAAGGACTGAATAGACACAATTTTTGAAATGAGTGCACAATCGAAACCGGGTTTACCTCAAGCTGCAAGAACTAGAGTGAACGATGGGAGTTACACGCCTCCAGGTACCTGCAACAGCGGGTCTTTCTTCTACCGCTGCAGCTTCTTTGCCTAACTGCAGGTTAGGATGTAGGAGAAACAGTACCAAGACACTGTTGGCATAGTTTAGAGTCTTCCAACTTACTCACCATTTGAAGAAGCAACAGCATGACTAATTTGAGAAAAGCACAGGTGGTTGATGGGGTGGCGCAGCCAGTTGGGAAGAGGGGAAGTGCTGGTGTTTGGAGATTTGTTCTCCATGCTGGCAGAACCTGTGGCCTGGGAAGCCTGCATGTTAAGAGGAGTAGAGGGGTTGTTGGGGGAGGGGTGGGAGACTGGGCAGGCTGGAGACACTGGGAGGACCAAGGGGACCATAAAGAGCTGGCTATGTGGAGAGGGGTGAGGAGGACTCTGGAAAGCCTCCAACAGTCGCCTCCCTGCGTCACATCTTCCAGGGGCTCTCGGTACATTTGATTAGCTGCATGTACCCCAAAGGCTTAGAATCCCTGTGTTCTTTTACGGAACAGAACCTAACATTTGGACAGGATAGACTTTGTGAGGCTCATCCATCTCCACAACCCCAACTCTCGGCAGTGGAGCAGGTGCTATAAAAAAAAAAAATAGAAGTGCAGAGTGGCAAAGTCACCTGTTGCTAAGTCGTCACACAACAGAGTTGGAACGTGGGTAGCCAGTTCCAGAAGCTGATAGTGGCAGTCTTTGTGGAGGGAGCCTGAATGTGGGCCAGGGGAGTGAGGCAAATGGGGTTCATGCAGGAATTTCTCCCATGAAATTACATGGAGTTGCAGTTGCTACTGCCCCCAAGTCATTTCTCCTATACGCCTGGTGTGCGTCGGGGCATGAAAGTACTCATGGGTCACCACCCTGCGGGGACACAGGGCTCTCTCTCCAGGAAGGCTGGAACAGGACCTACAGGATGTCAGACCTGCAGAGATCTTTAGTCAAGCCCAGGAAGGACTGCTAGCTCACCTCCAACTTCTTCTGTCTCTCAGACTCATGGAGCCCAGGCTAGCCTCAAGCTCATTTTTAACTTAAACTGATCTTGAACTCCTGAACCTTCTGCTTCTGTCTTCTAGGTATTGGAACTGTAGGTGTTCAACACCAAGTCAGCCTCCTTCATTTGAGATAGGATCTTACTATGTGGGCCAGGCTGGCCTCAAAATCACAGAGATCCAACTGCCCCCATCTCCTAAGTGGTGTACTAATAAAAATTATGTTCTACCACACCCGGCAAGCTCAGCTCCTTAAAAATTTTTTCTAATTTTTTTTTTTTTTTTTTTTTGCTAGAAACCAGTTGTAGGCCAGGGGTCAACACAGGATAAGCAGGTTACTCTTCCAGGTCCATAGCTCTGTTTTCTCCTGCATATAACTAACGTGGTGAACATTTGTATTTCTTATATGGAGAAGAGGTAAAGCAGTGCACATCTGTATTTCCTGTACAGAGAAGAGGTAAGGTGGTAGCAAGGAGAGAGCAGAGGCTTGGTGCAGACTCTGGGAAAATGTATGTCTGGACTTAGCATGCAGGTAGACAGCCTTGCTCAGTCTGGGGATGGTCCTGCAAGCCCATTCATAACAACCTGTCATCAGAGCCTGTCTCTCCTGGAGCTGGCTGTTCAGATGGGGGTGAGGATCAGCTGGAGACCTATGAGAAAAGCTGATGGGGCTCTCCCTGCCAGGATCTCACCTCAGGAATGAAGCATGGGGCTTATGGTCCTGAAGTCCTGTGTCTCTCTCTGCCTTCATGTCTGGGACTCTGCTCCTCTGCCTCTCTTTGTGTGTCTGCTTTTTGTCTCTGCCTTCCTCTCTTGCCTCTTTGTGACTTCCATCTTCGTCCTATCTCTGTAATATCCAGGTTTTATGGTGCCTGCCTGTATTTTTTTTTTTTTTTTTTTTTTTTGAAATTTCTGACTGCAGATGTCCTGATCCTCTAAGCTAGTTTTAGCTACACTCTGTCTGGCCACTCACAGTTCTATCATGTACCAACCTGGAGATGAGTGCAGGACTGCCCTCTGTGGGCGGGTCCTGGTCTCTGAGGAAAGTGGTTCCACTTCTGATAACCAGAATGGGGACAGTGAACAGACTCAGCTTTGTTCCAGCCACTGCTGCTCTCTCACAGCTGAAATACCCACTCCCAGGTTAGTGGGGAGTCAATTCAGTGTTTACAAATTTCTTCAAGCCCATAGGAAGTGCCATAGTCTCGTTTCCCTGCCCCCTTCCTGGCTATTGAACATCTTTAATTGAAAGTCTGTCTAAAGTCAGGACTAGCCTGTTGTTTTAAAACAGGGTCTATGTAACTCTGGATGGTCTGAATCTCACTTTTTAGCCCAGGTTGGCCTCAACATCAGTCATGGCAATCCTCTGGTCTCAGCCTCCTGAGTGCTGGACTTAAGTTTCTTTACTTCTGGCCTTAGACTCCCCTGCTGCATCTTTGCATTTCCCATCTATTCTCTCCCTGAACCCCCGCCCCTGGTTGCTGCTCCCCCTTGTCTGAAGACTGGCATGGGCTAGGCTTTCCCAAAGGACTCGACAGGTTCATTCACAGCTTGATCCAGCTGAAGTCTTTAGTGAGTCAGGCATGTTTTCACACTCTCCAGGTGCCTTAACCACTAAATATAACCAAATACAAGGTATCTTGTTATATATTCATTGAATCATTCGTATTAAAAAAAATGTGAGGACTGGAAAGATGGCTCAGCAGTTAGGAGCCCTAGTTGCTCTTTTAGAGGACCTGAGTTCAATACCTAGCACCCACACAGTGGCTCACAACTATCCGTAACACCAGTGCCAAGGAATCTGATGCCCTCTTCTGGCTTCTATGGGTCATGTACACATGTGGTGCACAAACATACATTCAGGTGAAACACTCATAAACACTCAGACACATAAAATAAGTCTATAAAGAAATGGGTGAGGCCCGATGTAGCTCAGTGGTCGAGACCTTGTGTCTTAGGGTTTCTTTTGTTGCAACACCATGGCCAAAAAGCAAGTTGGGAAGTAAAGGGTTTATGTAACTTACTTATACTTCCATATTTCTGTTCATCATTGAATGATGTCAAGACAGGAACTCAAGCAGGGCAGGAACCTGGAGGCAGGAGCTGATGCAGAGGCCATGGAGTGGGGGGTGCTGCTCACTGGCTTGCTTCTTTGTTTAGTCTGCTTTCTTATAGAACCCAGGACCACTAGCCTAGGGATTGTACCACCCATAATGGGCTGGTCCCTCTTCCATCAATCACTAATTAAGAAAATGCCTTACAGTAGGATCTTAGGGAGGCATTTTCTCAACTGAGGTTCCTTCCTGTCAGATAACTCTAACTGTGGCAAGTTGACATAAGATTAGCCAGTACACCTTGCCTAGTGTGGACTGGACCTTAGGTTCCATCCTGAGCATTGTGTTTAAAAGATGAATATGTATATGAGCATATATGTGAATATTATATATATACATATGTATATGTATTATATTCCTGGAAAAGTATAAGTTTTCTAATTATACTGTGTGTATATTTCCATATTTCTATAATTTTTCCACTTAGAATTAATTTAATCACTAATGTATAGTTTTCTTTGTTTTTTTTTAATTTTTCTTTTCTTTGTTTCATTTTTGTTTTTTGAGACAGGCCTTCTCTGTGTAGCCCTGGCTGTCCTGGAACTCACCTTGTAGACCAGGCTGGCCTCAAAGTCAGAGATCTGCCTGCCTTTGCTTACCAAGTGCTGGAATTAAAGGCTACCACTGCCTGGCTTGTTTATTTGTTCACCTGCTTTTTCAATATCTTTATACACACTAAATTTGTCTATGGTATGTATGTGTTTTGAAAAGTATATTTTAATCATTGTTGTAGTGCTGTGAAGAGACACCATGACCAAGGCAACTTATAAAAAGGAGCATTTAGCTGGGCGGTGGTGGCGCAGGCCTTTAATCCCAGCACTTGGGAGGCAGAGGCAGGGGGATTTCTGAGTTCAAGGCCAGCCTGGTCTACAGAGTGAGTTCCAGCATAGCCAGGGCTACACAGAGAAACCCTGTCTAAAAAAACAAAACAAACAAAAAAACCCAAAAACAACCAAACAAAAAAGGAGCATTTAATTGAGGGCTTGTTACAGCTTCAGAGGGTGAGTCCATTGTTACCATGGTGGGGAGCCTGGCAGCAGGCAGGCAGGCAGGCATGGTGCTGGAGCAGTCGCTGAGAGCTTACACTTTTATATGAAAGATAGAGGAAGGAAGACACTAGGCCTTGTCTCCTCATCCTTCCTAAATAGTTCACAGTCCACTAATTGGGAACCAGCATTCAAATATATGAGCCTGTAGGGGCCATTCTCGCTCAAACCTCTACAGTGTGTGTGTGTGTGTGTGTGTGTGTGTGTGTGTGTGTGTGTGTGTGTGTAATGATTGAACCCAGAACCTTCTACATGTTAGGCAAAGTTCTTTTTTTCTTTAAGGCACTTGACTTTAAGCCTGAGGACCTGAGTTCAATCCCCAGTACCCCAGATGGCAGAAGGAGAGAACTGGCCCTCGCAAGCTGTTCTCTGACCTCCCCACATGCTAACTACAAATAAGTAAATGTAATAAAAGATTAAAAAGAACATTTTATAGATATACTCAGTGCATCCTAATCATATCCATCTCCCTCCCTCCACCTCAACACATTTCACTTCCAGATTTCTGAACTCTTTTCTTTTTCTAACCCACTGAGTCCAATAGGGGTGGGGTTCCTGGTGGGTCACCCATGATCCAGTGGAAGGTCACATACCCGACAGCATATGGTCAGCACAAAGTGGACTTAATGGGTTAAAAAAAACCAACCAAAACCTCAAAGGATACAAAGATGGGTGAGTAGGGAAGGGGGGTGGTTTGGAGGGTCAGGGAGAAGGTGTTGGGGGATGAGGGGGTGCAGATCTGGGGAGAGTTTGGGGAAGGTAGTGAATAAGATCAAAATATACTCTATAAAATCCCAGAGAACTAGTAACAACTAATTTTAAAACCAAAAAATGGCTCCCCAAAGTAATACATTCCAGATTCTAACAGAGGCAAGTTTCAGACTTCCAGGCAGAAGGGTTTCTTGAAGCCCTGTGTGACATCGTGTAGAGAACTGAGCAGGGCCAGGCTTGAGCCCAGTAAGTGCCTGGTGGGCTGGTGGGCAGCATCCATCCTGCTGGAGCCCCTCTGGGCCTTTCTGTCTCGATGCATGGACTAGACTCCAGGTCAGTGGCTGGGCATGACCTTTACTGTCTTCTGCCATATATATATATATATATATAACAGTTTGGCTTTGTTTTTGTTTAATATCTTTTGTTTCATCTGTGGTTCAGCCATTAACTGCCCCAGAAGAAAATCTTCAGTCTCCTGAGTCATTGGGATCTTTTAGACACACCAGAAGAGGGCATTGGATTCCTTTACAGATGGTTGTGAGCCACCATGTGGTTGCTGGGAATAGAACTCAAGACCTCTGGAAGAGCAGTTCGTGTTCTTAACCACTAAGCCATCTCTCCAGTCTCTCTCTCTCTCTCTCTCTCTCTCTCTCTCTCTCTCTTTCTCTCTCATTCCTTCCTTTCTTTCTTTTTATAGATTGTGTCTTGGGGGATGTAGGAGCTCAGATCTTGGGCTGTCAGTAACATTATCTGTACACAGGCAAGCAGAATGTTTAAAGTGATTGTCTTTCTTCCCACACTAGAGGTCTCTTAGCCCCTCCCTCTCCTCTTTGTGGGATCAGTCCTGCCCTTGCCCTGTCAGTAAGAAGCTCACTCTGGCATCTCCCAGATGCACCCAGGGTCTTCTGGATGCCTTGTTCCTGTGGTGTGGTGAACATCTGGCCAGCCATAGCTATGCCCCTTTGCCTTGCCTCAGAGAGATTCACACAGACTCCTTACGGGCAGGTGAGGTTGGGTTATGTAAAACAGGGCTGAATCTCCATTGATAACCCTTATTCCTTGCTCAAGAGTCTGGGCAATGTCACAGCAAAGGAATGAGGTCATGAGCCTGGTTCACTGTTACTTTTACATAAAATATCCATGTATGAAAGCAGCACTGGCTATGGCAGCAACCTTTGTAGCAAATGCTGCTGATTGTGTTGGGGGAGGCTCTTGCATCAGACACTGGGGTGAGGGGTCCTTCCCCTTCTTGTGTCCCACCTTTCTGAACCCGCCAATCAGGTCAGCCACCTGACGTCACATCCTCCAGCTCCTCAGCCATCTCCACCTTCCCCGTCTTGGCTTGAGGCAACATTCTCTGGTTTTCATTCGTCCGTCCTCCATGGGATGTCCTGAGCCTCACCTCCATCTTGAACACAGCAGCCCCGGCCCAGCCTTTGAGACTTTCTTCTTTTTAATCCTTTTGTCCTTTTAAAATAAATGTATGGAGGCCAAGGATTTTTTGCCTCTGCCTCCCAAGTGCTGGGATTAAAGGTGTGCGCCATCACTGCCCGGCGGTGCTAACTCTGCCCATTTTAAAAGCATTCTGAGTATGGTCATTGTGACCCTGTCTCTACACAATCCTCCCCACCCCCCACCCTGCCCTATCTTATCTCCTTCTTTGCTCTGCCTGAAGTGATCTTTATGCTAAAGGTTACAAGCCCATTCTTGCCTTAGAACCTTCACCATCTCTGGTTGTTCCTATACAGACACTTCACAGGAAGGGAGCCTTACTAATGATTTGCAAGCAATAGATTCCTCTCATGGGGATGGCAGAATGACTTCGGCAAATGTTTCACTCTTCCGTGGCACTGGCAGCATCAGGGTGTCTTGGGGTTTCATTGCTGTGAAAGAGACACCATGACCAAGGTAATGCTTACAAAGGAAAACATTTAATTGGGGCTGGCTTATAGTTTCAGAGGTTTAGTCCATTATCACCATGGTGGGAAGCATGGCAGCCTGCAGGCAGGCATGGTGCTGGAGGAGCTGTGAGTTCTACATCTTGATCTGAAGGCAGTCAGGAGGAGAGTGGCTTCCCCAGGGAGCCCAGAGGAAGCTCTCTTCCAAAATGGGTGGAGCTTGCACATTAGGAGTCCTCAAATCCCCCTTACACAGTGACACACTTCCTCCACCAAGGCCTCATCTAGCCCAACGAGGTCATACCTTCTAATAGTGCCACTTCCCTTGGGCCAAGCATATTCAAACCACCACACAGGGCAAAGGGTGTGCGATTCCTGCCCTCTTGACCCGGGGCGGAGCAGGTAGCTTGCTTTGGCTTCAGGAACATACTGAGCCAATTTTCCTGTCATCAAAGGTAGCTCCTGACTGGGCAGTGGTGGCGCATGCCTTTAATCCCAGCACTTGGGAGGCGGAGACAGGTGGATTTCTGAGTTCGAGTGAGTTCCAGGACAGCCATGGCTATACAGAGAAACCCTGTCTTGAAAAACAAAAAACAAAAAACAAAAAATAAAAAAACCAACCAAACAAAACAAGAGCACTTAACCAGGCAGAGCACTTGAATACAATTCCTAGCACCCACAATAGTTGTAACTTTAATTTTTTTTCAAAACTTATTTTTAATGACGTTTCTTAAATGCTTTAACCTCCCTTGTAGCCTACAACCCACCAGAGGTAGTAGGAAAGAAAGGATATAGGAAAAGTGGACTTGTTTAGAAAGGTTCTTTGGATCAGCTGCCATCTGTGTTGTCTGGAAATCAGTTCAGTTCACAGGTCAGTAGCATCAGCTCCATCCACTAGCAAACACTTCATGGATACACCAGCAGTCCAGTTTATCAATAGAGGTCACATGACTTAGCAGAGAGAGCCAGGCCTCAGCCTCGGCTTGAGACAGCGGGAGGAACCAGCAGGAACACCAGGAGAAGTTTTCACCTAATGCCTCTTTCTAGGAAGCGAAGTTCAGCAAAGACTCAAGACCTAAAAGCATTACACAGCTAGCTGTACCAGAAAGACAAGTCCAGTTTCCATCACTCCATGGAGTCCTATTTCTACCCTCCAAATATTTTGTCCTTGCCTCAGCACGTGTATCCAATCAGCCCGAGTCCACAGAGTCCCGACAAATGCAGCTCAACTACACAGTGTAAAGCAGACCAATACATGTGTGTTGTCAGCAAAAACTCCTTCTTCACGTGTCCTTTCACATGTTTACTTCAGCAGAACAACCTCTCTCCTGTCTCTGCGTCAGTGGAAACGGTCCTTCATGAGTTCTCCTCAGCCTGTCATACCCGTGTTCACTTTAACAAAAAGTTCCTTCACATGCTTGCCCCAGCAAAACACCACCCAACTGATTTTTCAAAGAACCCTTAAGTTTCCACTTCACATGGTAGCACACAACTATTCATAACTCTAGTTCCAGAGAATCTGATGTCCTTTTCCTACCTCCACAGGTGCTAGGTAAGGTACTAGGTACACATGTGATACACATACATACATGCAAATACCGCCCCCCGCCCCCCCCCTACATATATATGCACAGGTCTTGTTAGCATTCTGTCTAAACTCCACCCCCACAGTTACCTGGCAACAGCCAGGTGTGCTCCTCCCCACAGTTACCTGGCAACAGCCTGGTAGACCTGGCCCACTATAAAAGGGGCTGCTGGCCCCCTCCTCTCTCTCTTGCATTCTTGTTTTCTTTTGCTCTCTCTCTTGCATTCTTGTTCTCTTTTGCTCTCTCTCTTGCTCTCTTGCCCTCTTTGCTCTCTCGCCTCTTGCGTCTCCCTTCCCCCAATCTCCATGTGGTCATGGCTAACTTCTGCTTCTCTACTCTCTCTCTCTCTCTCTCTCTCTCTCTCTCTCTCTCTCTCTCTCTGCCTCTACTACCCTCTCAACTCCCCTCCCAATGCCCTGAATAAACTCTATTCTATACTATACCGTCGTGTGGCTGGTCCCTCAGGGGGAAGAGATGCCTCAGCATGGGCACACTGAGACACCCCCTTCCCCCACCCATACTTCACCACACACCCACAGAACATACTCTTTATCAAGGCGTGTGCCACCACTGCCCAGCTGTACATCAGTTTCTTATAGCATCATTTGCTGAGTACCAAGACTAGTCCTTCCCACTCTGGCACTGAGATGACCATTTTTTGGAGATACAGTTTTTGGCTTAGCGTGGTCTTCAGCTGGGGGCATAATTCAGGAGTAGAACACTTGCCTGGCATGTGTTAAGCCAAGGTTCCATCTACAGAATCAGGAAAAAAATGGTAAAGAGGTGTTTTGCCAAGGGTGACATGACTGAGTGGCCTGATTAAATGCATCCAGGAACCAGCCACTGAAGAAGGGAAGCAAGCAATTGTCCCTTCTGGGGTTTGATACAGAACTATTTCATAACGACGTCCTCAGGGAGCAAAACCGTGAGGACACTAACAGCCCGGGGCCCTCCAGTCACCCTGAAGAGTGAAGATTCTAGGTCATTTTTATTAATACCTCATTCTATTAATACTCTGTACATCTGCACATGCAAAGTTAATCTTTGGACTTCACTCTCACATTTTAGAGCATCCTTCTAGCCTGTGGACCAGATAAACAGGTCAGCAGGTCAGCTCTCGAATAGCAAGCAAATCATGAACTGTGGACCCAATTAAATGCAAAGAGTGCCACTGTGCCTGTCACTTCTAGAAGTTTTTTTTTTTTTTTTTTTTGGATTGCCATACCACGGTGGTAAGATAAAGGACAAGTTTCTGGGGCCTTCGACTCTCCAGGAGGCATCAAAATGGCTTAGAGCAGTGGTTCTCAACCTTCCTGGTGCTGTGAGCCTTTAGTACAGGTCCTCATGTTGTGATCATGCCCCCCTCACCCCCCATACAATTACTTTCATTGCTACTTCATAACTGTAATTTTGCTACTGTTATGGACTGTAATGTAAATATCTGCTGTGCAGGATATCTGATATGTGACCCCTGTGAAAAGGTCATTCACCCCCAAAGTGGGTGAGACTCGTGGGTTGAAAACCACTGGGCTTCACTGGGCAGTGGTGGTGCATGCCTTTAATCCCAGCACTTGGGAGGCAGAGGCAGGCGGATTTCTGAGTTTGAGGCCAGCCTGGTCTACAGAGTGAGTTCCAGGACAGCCAGGGCTACACAGAGAAACCCTGTCTCCAAGAACCTAAAGAAAAAAGAAAACCACTGGGTTTAATGTGACAATTAAAGCCAGTGGTTCTGACGTTGGCCAAGGGCCAGGAAATGGGATTTAGGCAGGAATCTGACATTAGGCTAGAACAAAGATGTAATTTCAGGCTGGAGTCTAAATTTTAGGCTAGAACATAGAAGTAGGCTTCAGGCATGAAAATGACTTTGGGCTAGGACTGGGAAGTAGGCTCAGATATTTTGGTCATCTTGATAAACCCTTAGAAACAGTGATCACAAGAATTTTGATTGTTGCCTTGCTTGTTCTTTGACTATTTGTGTTTATTGTCTTGCCTGTTCCTTGACTATTTGCATCTATTGTATTGCTAGTTCCTCAACCTAGAACTGACCTTAATACTTGCATGTAATTAAAATGGTATAAAAGAAAAAAAAATGCCTCTATAAGATCAGGTTGCAGGCAAGCCTGCAGGGCATCTTTCCAATTAGAGACTAATAGGGGAAGGCCTAGCCTTTTGTGAGATGGTGTCATCTCTGTATTCTTGGGCTCCTGGGCTGATGGTCTTGGATTCTAAAAACAAACAAACAAACAAACAAACAAACAAACCAGTCTGAGCAAGTCATGAGGAGCAAGCAAGTAAGCAGCACCCTCCATGGCCTCTGTATCAGCTCTGCCTCCAGGCTTCTGCCCTGACTTCCTTCGATGATGAACAATGATATGAAAACTTAAGCCAAATAAACCCTTTTTTGCCTCCCCCACTCCCACCCCCCACCCCCACCCCACAAAAAAGAAACCACTGGCTTAGCACATGATTCCCCTCCCTCAACTTTAGTGTCTGGTCATAAGACATTAAAGAACTTGTTGGAATAGACTGGACTCATGACTGAATCATGAGCAGCTGAGGAGACAGAAGATAGACTAGTAAAGGGCATGCAGAGCCCTTCAAGGATGTACCACAGATGCAGGAACACAGCAGAGGTAAGGAAGGAGATGATTACAAATAAGGATAGACACAGAGCTTAGGAGTGGATCGAAGGGCTGTGCTCCATCAAAAAGTAGGTCTAGGTACATAGGTTACAGCAGCAGCGACAGTGTGCTCTGCCATATGTATTCACTGAGAATCTATTTATTAAAGCTTTGGTGTTTTTCCTTCAATAACAATTAATTTTTTTTTTTTGAGACAGGTTTTCTCTGTGTAGTCCTGGCTGTCCTGGAACTCACTCTGTAGACCAGGCTAGCCTCGAACTAAGAAATCTGCCTGTCTCTGCCTCCCAAGTGCTGGGATTAAAGGCGTGTGCCACCATCGGCCGGCTAAAATTAAATTTTTAGCCAGGCCTGGTGGTATATATGTAATCCCAGCTACACAGGAGGCTGAGGCAAGAGGAAGATTACAAAATGAGTCAGAGATAGGATTTGCCCAGCTCTTATGAGAACAGACAGGAGGAAAGGCTACTTACACCAGGACAGGGAGAGAGAGTGGTAGTTTTACCGGGACAGTTTTATAAAGACAGGTTGCCGGTGAAGAGGGAATGAGCCAGAGACTGAGAAGGAGCCAGAAGATTAGTTTGAGGTTAGGCTGAGAAATTCAGTCAGAAGCTGAGAGAAGCCAGTTTGAATTCATCAGCTTGGAGAGGAGTTTGAGCCGGAACAACTGAGTTGAACCAGCCAGCCAGCGTTCAGAAAGAGCTAGAAAGGATGAGCCTATTCAGCAACAAAGCTTGGAGATGACATCAGGTAAAACAAAAGATACTTTTACAAAATTCTTTATTTTGAGACGGGGTGTCAGGTAGTCCAGGTTGTCCTTGGGTTCACCGTGTAACCAAAAATGACCTTGAACTTCTGATCCTCCCATCTCTACCTCCCTAGTACTGAGATTGAGATCACAAGCGTGAATTACTATGCCTGGTTTGTGTGGTACTGGAGATCAAACCCAAGGCTTTGTGCATGCTGGGCGAGTATTCTACCAGCTGACCTAGCCCTTCAGCCCAGCAAAACCTACCTGTGTCAGCTCCCACCTCACATTGCCTCCAACATAGCTGTCCATGGAAACTTTGTTCAGGGGCGTTTTCCCCTTACAGGTAAGTCAGAGGAAAAAAACAATGAAGAGTTTTTCTGAATACTGCCTGCCCAAGAAGCAAAGGAAGAGGAGGGGTGAGTCAAAACACTTACCATGGGTGTTGCTGTAAGGACCATAAAAAGCAGGGCCGGTGGGACTACCACTGCTGCAAACCAGAGGCACATTTGGAGGGACAAGAGTGAGGGGAATTGGTGGGGATGGAGACCTGCCTGCCTGCTTCCTCAGAGATGGGAAATCTCAGACGGGAAACTGTTTCCCCAAGGTGGACATGGGTGAAGGAGTCAATTTCCATGACCAAGCCTCTGGAAAGCATTTAGCTCCTCAATCCTTGTGACATATAGATCTGTGATACGAAATATTTACCACAAGCTTCTTTCCTCACTGTCAGCCTGTCTGAGTCTTCTGGAGTGATTCCCAGGGAAAGGGTGTTTGAATGCTTGGCCCATAGGGAGTGACACTATTAGGAGGTGTGACCTTGTTGGAGTATGTTTGGTCTTGTTGGAGGAAGTGTGTCATTGTTGGGGTAGGCTTTAAGATCTCCTATGCTTAATCTCTGCCCAGTGTAGAACACAGTCTCCTTCTGGCTGCCTGACAATCAAGATGTAGAACACTCAGTTCCTCCAACATCATGTCTGCCTAGACACTGTCATGTTTCCCACCATGATGATAATGGACTGAACCTCTGAAACTGTAAGCCAGCCCTAATGAAATGTTTTCCTTTCTAAGAGTTGCCTTGGTCATGGCATCTCTTCACAGCAATAAAAACCTAACTAAGACAAGAGTCAAGATACCACTATAAGACTTTACATTGGATGGCCCCTCCTGAGGGGTGGTCCTTCTCCCTCTCAACAAATCCTTCCAGCTCTGTTTTCTGGCGGCTCTGTAAGCTTCTTGGATTCTTCTCATGGATTTCCAACTGTCGCCTCTAACCTAGGCTCTTTAAACTCTGACCCATTATGTCACTGGACACTGTGTCCATTCCATCCTTGACCCCAGGGAGCTCCACTCTCCAAAGGACCCTAGCCTCATTTGCAGGTTCATTTCTCTTTCTGAATCATTGGATCTGGACATGTAAAGACTGTACTGGGAGTGGGATGTGGGAACTTGAAATTATGAAAAACAACCATGAGGAGGACTTGTTCTGGCCTTGGCTTCAGGGGGTGGAGCCAGAGACACACCAAGAGGGGTGACATTCCCATTCACTGTGTGGTTGTCCCTTCCTCCTTCCACACTACTAGGGATTGAATCTAGAGCTTTATGTATGTGCGTGCTTTACTAACAGAGCTGTATCACCAGATTGAAAATGGGATCTGGTTGTTTCTTGGCTGGTTTTGAACCCATGGGCTCAAGTGACCCTCCTGCTTCAGCCTCCAGAGAAGTAGAGACTATAGGTGTGAGCTACTCCAGCTGGCTTCTTTCAGTAGTTCTGAGCTGCTTCTCTCTTGCTAGGGCCTTTCCTATGTCAGTCCTTGCAGGACAAGAGGGTCCTAGGATTTGTAAAAGACAGACATCTTCATGATCAAGGGGTGCCCATTTCTTAACGTGAGGAAGTTCAGTGTGAGAAATGTAGTCAGTCCTCCATCCATGGATCCCACTAACCACAGATAGAACGTATTTGGAGAAATTTCATCTGCACCAAACATTTTTGGTTTATTACACAATAATAGAGAGTAACAACTAAATAACATTTATTTTGTTCGAGGTATTATAAATAACTAGAATATTCTTAAATGACTTTGGAGGATATATGTAGGTTTTAGGTAGCTGGATGTCATTTTATAAGCCCTGAATCTGTATGTATATGTTTTGGTATTTCTGGGGAATCTTGGAACCAGTCTCTTCAGATAATAAGGAATGGTTTTTGGGGTACATTATCACCAGTTTTTGGCACAGAGCTCCTAATCCTGAGTAAGATTGTCCTTCATTATTCACAATAAGTAACTAAAATTCTTTTATTTATCAATTTTGTATGTGTATACATGTGCACACATGTAGAGGTCAGAGGGCAACTTTTGAGAGTTGAGCAATTGCCTTCTTTCAGTTCAGATTTCTCTTATTTCTGTTGCTGTTCAGTGTACCCCAGGCTAGCGGGACCATGGACTCTGGTGGATTCTCTTGTTTGTCTCTCACCTCACCATAGGAATGCTGGGGTTACTGCATCTGGCTTATTTTTCCCCTGACAGGACCTCACTATGTAGTCCTGTCTAGCCTGAAACTTAGTACATACATCAGGCTGGCCCCGAATTCACAGATTCACATATCTCTATTTCCTGAGTGCCAAAATCAAAGGCGTGTACCTCCACATCTGGTCTGTGTCTGGCTTCTAACATGGGAGCCAGAGATAACACTATGCAAACACTTTTTCCAAATGAGCCATCTTCCTGGGCCCATAATATTCTCCTTTGACCATACCGGAGTATACTCTTGGGGGTCCCTACAGAACTTCAGGACGGGCCTTATCATTAGCGAAACCAATCATCTTATTTGAAGATTGGAACTTTCAGCTCCATTATTCCATCTTTGGGAGGGAAAGAGATTTTCTTTCCAATAGTCACCAATGACCAGTCAATGTTACTGCTACAATGATTCAGTCAGTGTTACTGTTTCAGTCAGTGTTCTATTGCTATGAAGAGACACTATGACAATAGCAACACTTATAATGGAAAGCATTTAGTTGGGGGCTGGCTTACCGTTTAAGAGGTTCAGTCCATTGTGCTATGCCGGAAACATGGCAATATGTAGGTAGACCTGGACCTGGAGAAGTTCTACTTCCAGATCCACAGGAAGCAGGAAGAAAGAGACTCTGCCCTTAGAAGGAGCTTTTTGAAACCCCAGTGACAAACTTCCTTCAACAAGGTCACAGCTTCTAATTTTTCCCAATAGTGCCAGATCCTGGATGAGCCTGTGGGGTCCATTCTTACTCAAACCACCACACTTACCTACCCAATGAAACCTCCATAAAAATTCCTAAGTCATGTTGCTGGGGAGCTCCTGGGTTGGTGAATACATGGAGGTTGTGGAAGAGAGATGTACCCAGGGACACCCAAGGCATCTGGTATGGATGCCTTCCTGTGAGACCAAATTCCTGACCTCTACAGTCGTGGCCACCATAAGGAAGTTAGTGTCAGGTTGAGTTACCGGGTACTTAGTTGGTGGTGAAGAATCAGAGAATTGCTTGTGGAAGTGATGTAGGGACAGAAGAAGTGCATGAGGGAGGCCAAAGTCTGACTAAGTGCAGCACCAAAGTCTGACTCAGTGCAGCACCGAAGCAGCTTCTGGAGTGGATGTGCAGACAGGTCTGGGAAAACTGAAAGGCTGCTGCAGGTACAGAAACCAGTGTTTGGGTTGACTCAGGAGAGTCCCAGCTTTGGTAGGAAGGTTGGGGCTTTTGGTAATGAGATGTTGTTTGCAAAGGAAGATGAGGATGCCTTAGAGTCTGTGTGATTTGATGATCCACAGCCTGGGCCAGACTTTTATTTTAATTTTTAAAGAATTATTGATTCATATTTCTGTATGTATGTGCATGTGTGTGTGTGTATGTATGTATGTATGTATGTATGTACATGCACCTGCATGGCATGAGTGTGGAGGTCAGCAGACAAACCTTATCAAGTTTTATGTGGGTTGCAGGGATCCCAACTCAGGCTTGCTCTGCAAGCTCTTTTCCCTGCTAGGCCATCTCCTGAGTGCTGGGCCATCTCCTGAGTGCTGGGCCATCTCCTGAGTGCTGGGCCATCTCCTGAGTGCTGGGTCAATGTTTTCAATCTAGGGTCTTGTCATGCTGACCACACGCTGACCAGGCTCCCTCTGTGTTAGCTTCTTACTGCTGACTGTCATAAGCATGAAAGGAGAAGGGACTTATTTCAGTCCTGGTCAGCTTTGATTCTAGACTCGTGGTGGTAGAGGCTATAGTTCATGACAGGCAGGAAGCAGAGAAAGAGAGAGAGGAGAGAGAGAGAAGGGACCTAGGACACCCCTCACCCCAATGACCTAGTTCCTGGGCCCACTCCCATCTCCTAATGTTTTCAGCATGTCCCCAAATAGTGTCACCAGCTGGGACCAGACCTTCAGTGCACACGTCCCTTGTAAGGGATGCTTCATAGAGAGGCTATAATAAGTTCAGAAGGCACAGAGATGTCCTGGATACTCCCCGAGCAATGCCTTCCTCCATTAACAGCCCCACTAAGAGGGAATATCCATTACAACTGATCATCCTACGTTGACGCCTCAATGCCACCCAGACTCCAAGGTTTGCATTAGGGAACATTGTGATGCTGTGTGTTCAGGGGCGTTGGGCTTGTTTATCATGGCATCTGTCCCTATCACAGCATATTTTCATGGCTGTGTTTTGCCTATTTGTCCCCCACCGCTCCCAGACTCTGGCAATTGCTGGTCTCTTTTTCTGTCTCCAAATTTTTGCCTTTTCTAGAATGCTATGTACTTGGAATCATACAAGTAGCCTTTCAGGTCGGCTTCTTTTGGTGAACAAAACCCTTCTAAGTCTCCCTCCCCCCCCCATCTCCCTCTCCCTCCCACCTCTCTCTGAGACAGGGTCTCACTATCTAGTTCTGGTGGTCTGGTGGCCTGGAACTATGTAAACCAGGCTGACTTCAAACTCACAGAGATCCACCTGCCTCTGCTTCTGGGATTAAAGATGTGGCCACCACGCCAGCCCAAGTCTTAAAACGAAAAACCAAAAAAACAACAAACAAATGAACAATAAAAAAATGAACCTCCCCCCAAACAATAGCAATAAGAACAAAACACTTTTTTTCATTCATACAAGCTAGGAAAATGAGAAGAAAAGCAACCTTCAGGTAAGTGGAAATGTATGCATGGGACCCTCCACAGATGTTCCACAGGTGTGCACACAAGGATGCAGAAAGTGTGCATTCGTGACAGTTCATGTGGGACCATCACACTGGGTAGATTAATAATTGTGTGTTCACCTGTCCAGTCCACAGTAGGAACAAGTCAAATCCATGCCCCTCACTAACAAAACTCAAAAACCCATAATGGCCAAGGAAAAGGAATTTATGCTTCTTGGAGTCCTATTGCAGGATTTGTTTTGTTAATGGAAAAATTTAAGGATCAATGCACTATCTCAGAGGCTGTTCCCAGTCTCTGGTTTGAGAACAGGTGAACCATCTTTTAGGAACAGATTTCCAGGCTGAATAGAAGACAAAAAAGATAACCCATTGCTTAGCTCAGATCTGGCACGTGCCAGGAGTCCAGGTCTGGCAACGCTCAGATGCTCAATACCACGTGCCCTGCCAGGTTATTGCTTCCGGTGCTCAGGGGCCATGAAAGAATTGAGAGTACCCTTGGTGTGTCAGCATCTATATGAAGGGAACAGACATGAAAGCAAGCCCATCATCAGTGGGCCCAGAGATGCTTGCTTACCAACAGGCCAGTTTGTAACCTAAGACTCTTACATGAGTGCTTCTGATTAACCTGTGAGTGCTTCCGGTTAACCTGTGAGGTTGACGTGTGCACATGCTCAGACTACTCAATAGGAGCGAGTTTCCTATAAAAAAGGAAAAGATAGGCGTGGTGGCGCACGCCTTTAATCCCAGCACTTGGGAGGCAGAGGCAGGTGGATTTCTGAGTTCGAGGCCAGCCTGGTCTACAGAGTGAGTTCCAGGACAGCCAGGGCTACACAAAGAAACCCTGTCTCAAAAAAAAAAAAAAATTAATTGTCTCACTATGTAGTTCTGGCTGTCCTAGAACTCACTTTGTAGCCCAGGCTGGCCTTGAACTAAGAGACCCACCTGCCTCTGCTTCCTAAGTGCTAGGATTTAAAGGTATGTGCCACTATCCCTGGCTGGCTCACAACTGTTGGTAACTCCATTCCCAGGGAGGTCTTCTGGTCTTCATGGACACCATACATATGGTACATACACTTACTACCTTCAGACAAACTCTGGTATACATAAGATAAAATAGACACATCTAAAAAAGTGTTTGTTTTGTTTTTTTCGGGAAAGGCATAATAGAAAGGGTTGAGGGGAGGAGGGGGAAGGAAGAATCCCTGCGGACTCTGTCCTGTGACACTCAAATCGCTGGTGTGGGGGGGTGTCTTTCCCTCCCTCCTTGCCCTGCCTCACTATCGGGGATAAGATTAAAATGCTTTCCCAAGGAGATTAGGAATAGCACAAAATTGCTTTTTATAAGGAGAAGAAAATGTCTGCAAGCACAACCACGACCATCACCAACACAACGTCGTCGTCGTCGTGTCGTCGTCCTACTCACACATTTTCCTTCGCTCCTTTTCTCCCCCACCTCCCCTCTCTCTCACACATACATTCGTACACACACAGGCACACACACATGTACACACATAACAAGATTTTCCTTAGAGCAGCAGTAACCCTGATCCTGTGGCTCTCACCTAAAGGTGAATGAGTCAATTACTGGAAAGGAACAGAAATCTAGAAACAGCCCTACTTGCACATCATTTGATTGGAACATAAGTACAAGTCAGCCCAGGAAGGAATGGCGTTTCAGCGGGTGATGTTGGGACAGCTGGATATCCTTGTGGAGTGTTATTTATACCTTACTTCATATGGCCAGCATCCACAAGTCCTAGTGTGGAATGGCATAGCCAGAGCGGAGCTCTGTTCATACTCATGACCCATGGGGAGTTGCGGGATACCAAGCAGGTGATGGCTTGGGGCATTCCTTGTAGGACACAAGCTGACTCTCATCATGAGTCAGGTTTTAGGGCTGCAAGGGTCTGGAGAGAGAAGGGCGTGTGTGACCTGGGTTGTAGGGGATAAGTGGACTGGGTCCCCAGAGAAAGCCTGATGTCTCCCTTAGCCTGAGCAGGATTTTTCAAGATGTATTTTGAATATTTCTTGAGTATGTGTCTCTGCGTGGGTGTGTGTATGTGACTGTAGGTATCAGTTGAGGCCAGAGGCATCCGATGTCCTGGGGCTGATGTTACAGGAAGCTGTGAGCCACCTTGTGGGTTTGGGAAACATCTTCCTCCTGCCTTGGGATATGAGCGGTAGGTGACCATCTTGTCCTGCTACTACCCCAAACATACTTCTGTTTGTAAGTCTTCAACAAATTCTATTCAGACAAGGTTAGCCAGACAACTGGAATGTACACAGGCTTTCTCAGAAACAATGTGTTCAAAGGCAGGCAAGTGACAGAATAGACATTTCCAGAGGCATAAATGCTTTGTTGGCAACTGTTTTCTTTTAAAGCTTTTAAAATTAGGTTTGTTCATTCTAGTTTGTGAATATTTTGCTCACATGTATGTATGTGTACTGTGTGCATGCCTGGTGTCCATGGCTGTGAGCCATTGTGAAAGTTGAACCTTGGTCCTCTGCAAGAACAGCATGTGCTCTTGACGGCTAGCTTTCTAGCCCCTTAGATGTCTATCTTAATTACAGGGTTCAGAACATGTGCGTCCGAAAGATATTCCCACTCCTATTTGGTCTCCTATGAGCTGAATGATCTTGGACTCAACTCCGAGTCCCACAAGTCTCAGGTTGGCATATGTATCTGAATTCCCAGACACTTGAGAAACTGAAGCAGGAGGATGATTTGAGGCCAAGATCTTTATGGTGTGCATGGACACTTCATCAAGACCACCCCCACTCCACATCATTCTTTAAAATTTTTATTCCATTTATTTATTTCAGGTGTTTGAATTTACCTGTATGTTTGTATGTGTACATGTGTGTGTCTGATGTCTGTAGAGATCAGAAGAGATGTTTGATTTTCTGGAACTGGAATTATGGATGGTTGTGAATCACAGTGTAGATTCTGGGAACTGAGCCTGAGTCCTCTGCAAGAGCAACAAGTGCCCTTAACTGCTGAGCCATGTCTCCAGCCCCAGGGAACAGCTAGACTCAGCTCTCCCTTGCTATCTCCTGGGTCCTCAGGACCAGGTCATTAGACTTGGTGGCAAATATCCTTACCTGCTGAACCATCTCACCAGCCTGAAATAATCAATCTCTCTCTCTCTCTCTCTCTCTCTCTCTCTCTCTCTCTCTCTCTCTCAAGATTTCATTTATTTATTTTATGTATATGACAAGTACACTGTCGCTGTCTTCAGACACACCAGAAGAGGGCATTGGATCCCATTACAGATGGTTGTGAGCCACCATGTGGTTGCTGGGAATTGAACTCAGGACCTCTGGAAGAGCAGTCAGTGCTCCTAACCTCTGAGCCATCTCCCCAGCCTCCTCCATCTCTTGAAAAATAAATACAGTATACGTGATAGAGATAATCCTTTAAAGTGATTTACTGACTTCCTCCTGTGTGCCAGGCCTTGTTCCAGATGCCTGGCTGTGCCCATGAACCTCACATTCTGCACCAGTCATCAGTTTTTGAGAGAATTCAGAGACAACATGCAAACTGTGCACACAGCCCAGCCCGGCCCTCAGCAGCCACTGCTACCTCATCACTCTCTTCTCTATAGTGTGTCTCCCATGACAACAAAAAATAAATATGTTCTCATAAAGGAGGGAGCCCGTGTAACCTTGAACTTATTGGCAAGAGATTGAACCTTTTGGAATAAAGACAGAGGGGAAAGGCTGGGAAAGGAAGGGCCTCTGAGTGCATAATCACAGGGGTTAAGTCAGCCATGAAATTAGCAAGGGGTTCATCTGACTTCCTTCCATTCAGATCTCTGTGTCTGGGCTTCACATTTGCTGAGATAAATGTCTCCCATGGTGATTACCCCATATTTTCAAGGGAAGGATTCTTTCTTGGAGTCACTATTTTCAATGCTAAACAGAATACAAGATTCTGCTGCTGATCCAGCCCTAATGCACTCTGCCCCTCCCTGCATCAGAGGTACACTCTCTCCTCCAGATCAAGAACATAGATCAACTCTCCTACAAAGCACCAAGCACAGCTTGGCTCCACCCACTTGCTCTAGTGCCTGCACTCTCGTGAAAGAGCCTGAGACAAGGGACAGAACTCTCTAAGTGGCCCTGTCTTCCCTCTACCTATTGCACCTGTCCCTGATCATTGTGCCCAGCCCCAGCCTTGGGCTGGATAGCAGGCTCCTAGTTCACATCCAATTAGCACCCTCAGCTTCCACCTTCTCAAATAGGCACCCGAACAATCTCATCCATATCTAACAGCCCAGAAGAAGAGGCTAGCAACTGAATTTGTGAAACAGACAAAAAGGCCACCTCCATCAGTTACTCTCTGTAGGTCTCCAGATGTGCTGGTTATCTTCCTCCTGCTAGAGGGTGATGGAGTCCTAGGGTGTGAGCGTGTGAGCCTCCTGGCCTGACATCCCAGCATCTTTCCCTCCCCACTCCTCCACTGCATCATCCCCAGATCATGACCCTTTTCCTGCCACTCCCAAAGGTCTTATTCCCCTGCCTTTGATGCACCTTGGGGCTTGGACTCTCTCTCTCTGTCTCTGTCTCTCTCTGTCTGTCTCTCTGTCTCTGTCTGTCTCTCTGTCTCTCTCTGTCTCTCTCTGTCTCTCTCTGTCTCTCTCTGTCTCTCTCTGTCTCTGTCTCTCTCTCTGTCTCTCTGTCTCTCTGTCTCTCTCTCTCTCTCTCTCTCTCTCTCTCTCTCTCGTTTATTTTTTTAAGACAAGGTTTCCTCTGCTCTCTGAAGCTGGCACTGTAGACCAGGCTGACCTTAACTCTGCCTGCCTCTACCTTGCGAATGCTAGGATTAAAAGCCTCCCCTCACCGCCCCCTGCGCCCCCAATTTGGGCTTGTACTTTCTAATTGATCCCATGGAAGCACAATATGTTTCCATCCTTTAAGCAGAGGCGGAAGGAGCCTTGGGCTCACATAACTCAGCCAAAGGGCACTGATGGAACAAATGGCCTGGACTTCAGCGGCTTCTGGTCTGCAGGGATGATTTTTGCCCACACGCCCTTGTCTCAGGAGACTGTAACGGTCTCAGCTTTGCACAAGTCTGTAGTATCAGAGGCTCAGGGTAGAGATGCAGGCCACACCCAGGGCCAATGGGGCTTGTGGGGAAGGGTGGAGACCAAGGTGACATCACCTTGTCTCTTCACATTCTGCTCCGAGGAGGAAGAGACCATCTAGATGTACTTGTGTCTCTTTGGCCAACACAACCTTATGATTACCTTCTGTGTGGGTCGATGTTGGTCCTGATGGGGAACAGCAGGAACCCTACTGTGCACTTCAGAGCCTACTGTGCACTTCAGAGCCTACTGTGCACTTCAGAGCAGGCCATTCTTGAATAAAACCTCTCCCATTACGAAGGCTTAGACACAGCTCAGGGACCAGGTGAGCACTCACCCATTCCTGCATAGTTGGAAGCAAAGTGATCTGGCCATTTCATAGTAATCAACGCTCTGAGAAGATGGGCAGAGGGACACAGGCTGCTCAGGGAAACAGCTGGAAGGCTGAAGAGCCCAGAAAACAGAGGCTGGTCAGGAGGGAAGATCCCCACAGGAGAGGGGACCAGAGATGGTCGGTGACCAGAGGAGGGAGTGAAGTCTGAGGAGGGGAGGGTGAGCACAGTGTCTCTGGGTGGTTGGTCTCACTTTTTGCTCCACAGAATTCACTCCTGAAAGCCTACCTCAGGCTACCTGGACATTTTTAGGGTTAGAGAGGATTCACTGTTGTTGGTAGGACCTGACCTTTATGTTCTCATTTTTCCACCATGATCCAGGGCTCCCAAAAGGTATCCCGGCTGCCCGCATGAAGGAGACAGAACCAGCTTCCAAAGGCCAGAGGCTGTCTTCACAGTGCCTCTTGGACCCAGGGGAGCAGTGAGGTACTTCTACCACCTGCTTTAGTGAATCAACTTCAGCCTTTCCCCAGACTCCAAATCAGGATACCCAGGCACGACAAGGCCCATCCTCAACCTAGACATGGCACCTAGGTCCTCAAGCCCACAGGCAGGGGATGTAAGCATCACACATGTGTTCCTTCTAGGGATATCACAGAGCTGTATCTCTGGGGGCTCTCAGAGACCCTGGGTCCATCAAGAAGGTAGGGTGGCTTCAGTGGGGGTAGGGGCAAGTCTGGTGCAAGATCATGAGCAGGAGGGGGCTGCAACAGTACTAAACAGGTCCCTGTAACACAGCTTGGGGTTCATCTCATGGCCCCGATAACATCACTTCCTGACTCTACAAACAGGGAGAGGCATGCTGGGTCCTTAGGATATCATAAGGGATGGCAAATACTTTTCATGTAGCTCAGGGTAGAAGCAGAATGAGTACTGGACTCAGAGCTGCAGGTCTTAAGTTCAAACCCTGCCTCTGCAAATTCATGACTCTCTGTCCCTGAGGATCCAACTCATCTGAGCTTTTGTGAAATTGGGGTGAACTGCCTTCATCACACAATGGGTGGCAAGAAGGCTCTCCCTGAGCCCCAGCTTCTCTACACATGGGACATCAGGTCCTGACTGAACATTTCACACTCATGTTTCAAGAAGGAATGTGAGGCTCTCCATAGATATGTGGAGAGTCCTGAAGGGATGCCATTTGATGGACTTGTCCTTCCTTGACTTAAGAACCTCAGCATCTTCCTCTGCAGACCCGCAGAGGACAGTGAAGAAGCAAGAGTAAAGCAAGCGTATTAAGAAGTCTTGGGAATGTTTTGCTGACCCTTCCTGATCCCAGTGAGATAAGGAAAGCATGGCATTTGACCCTCCTGAGGGGGTGGGAAGACTCAGGAGACACCAGTGTAGGCTCTACAGTGGAACCTTGCTCCATGCTCCTGCACATAGCATCGTGTGCAAAGACCTGCACACCAATGTCTAAGAGTTAGGAAGGAAACATCAGGCTGTGTGTGGTAGCTGGGGCAAGAGGGTCGTGAGCTCAAGACCAGGCTGGGCTGCGCTGTGAGACCCTGCCTCAAAACACAACAGAATCATCCCTCCCCTGCACACAAACAAACAAAGATATAAAATGGACTACCCATCCCCACCACACACTGCTGATGTTAAGAAAGTGAAACACATCTTTGGGGAAGGACAAAGTGACCAATTCTTAAGCTCCAGGACAAAGTAGCTACTGAGAGCAGACAGAACAGTCCAATCAACACATTTTAATGCTTCCTGGGGAATTTATGGCCTGGGAACAGATCTCAGGACTCCATGTTAAGTATCACCAAGCCTGAGGAGGTGCTTTGATATTACAACCTGCACAGCTGTGGTCTTGACAAGACTGAGGTGACAGGGAATGAAGAAATGACATATGCAGGTAGCATAAAGCTGGAATCAGTGAGCCAGGTGCTCAGATGGAACAGCAGCAGCCGCAGCCTGTACTGGAGACTCAGTACATCATTATATACAGCTGGCTACTGAGCAACTCTTGGTAGGGGAGCAGTCTTGGGCTGTGGTCCCAGATGTGCGCTTGGACATTGTGATTGTTACTTTCCGCACACGATGTCAATATCCGTGCTTGGACCTGGGGGAAGACCTTGCCATTCTCATGGGTCTGAGGCATTAGAGTCCTTGACATGGCTGTGCTCATATCAACAACAGACATCCACTCCGGACTTCATCTGCCTCGCATGCTTCAAAGTGTACATTTATTCTTGGCTCCAAACCAAATCGAATCCTTTCTGCTTTCACTTGGCCATATGCAAATTGCATTACTAATACAGGAACATCTGTTAATTAAAGGGAGGAATCTGAATAGCTGCAGAGGCTCTGCTGCATGGCCACCTGCCCCTTGACTAAGCATGAAGGGGACAAGGCCCTTCCTGAAGGGGACAGGTGGGTGTGTACCACCTTCTTGACGATTTTCTGTTTAATTTGCTTTTGCATATTTTGGGCTTCATGTGTGAGTTAACACAAATGGTGCCCTACATAGCCATGTTTCTGCAATATGCTCTCTCTGCTTAATATAATCGGGAGGAACTTTCTATCTTAGTACATATAGGGCAACTTCATTCCTAAGGAGACGAATACTAATCATGTATTTGCACTTTTCCATGTTGATAGGCATAGCAGTTATTTAATTTTATATATTCGTATTGTGATTACAGACAGTTCTAAAAGAAGCATCCTTTGTACCTCTGTGTAGGAGATGGGAACTTTTGGTCTAAGGTTTGCACATTTTGAATTTAATAGCTTTGCTCAATTGTCCTTCAGACACTCCCCAGACTATGTCCTCACCAGTGTTCATCAACTGACAAGTGAACATGCTCTTTGTATGTTGCCATTGCCCATGTTTTAATGGCTCCAGTGTTGGGAATTCTTCTCAGAGTCACCTGAGCTGTTGGTTCACCTCACTGATGTGTCAGGGTGCGCTTTGTCTGTCAAATGCTCCTGGGTGGTCTCCCCTTGACTTACCCTTTTTTTTAAAGTTAAAATTTGAAGTTAGCGTACCAAGTAATGAGTTTCATTGTGGCGGCTTCATAAAGGTATCGCTGTACTTCTTTAATTTTTAAATTTGATGGGTTAGGTGTTTTGCCTGCTTGTATATCTGTGCACCACATGTGTGCCTGGTGCCTGCAGAGGCAGAAGAGGGCACAAGACCCTCTGGGTCTGGAGTTGCAGATGGTTGCGAGCTGCCATGTGGGTGCTGGGACTGGAGCCCCCCACCCTCTGGAGAGCAGACCGTGCTTGTAGCTGTGGGGCCATCTCTCCAGCTCCAGCATATTAACTCTTACTGTCCCCACCCGCCTGCCCCTCTTGCTTTCCCTTTCCTTTCCCCAAATAGTCCTCGCACTGGGATGTCCTCTACTACATACTACTGCTCTCTTCGCCTTTCTCCCGTCCCCTTTCCTCTCTCTCTCTCTCTCTCTCTCTCTCTCTCTCTCTCTCTCTCTCAATTTCACCACACAGCTGGGTAAAAAAAAATCCCCGTGTGCTTGTGGGGTTTTTGTGCAGTTTCTTTATCCGTTCATCTGTTGCTGGATGGCTCCCCTTCTTCCTTCCGTTTCTTAGTTACTGTGAGTAGGACAGTGGTGAACATGGCGATGGGACCGTCTCTGGAATGTTGACTTAAGTTCTCCAAGCACACGCCTGGGCGTGGTGGAGCTCATTACGTGGCAATAGTTCTATTTTTAGTTTTTTGAGGCACGTCCATACAGAATTCTATACTGGCTGAATATGATGGTTAGTGTTGTCCGCTTGATAGAATCTAGACTCAGCTGGGAGATGAGCGTCTGGCATGCCTATGGGGATTATCTTGATTCATTGATGTAGGAAGACCCATCTTAATTTTTTAAAATTTTATTTCTTTTTAAGTGTGTGTGTGTGTGTTTACTGCCCATAGATGCCAGAAGAGGGCATCAGCTCCTCTGGCGCTGGAGTTACTAATGGTTATGAGCCACCATGTGGATGTTGGGAATCAAACCTGGGTCCTCTGCAAGAGCAGCCAGTGTTCTTAACCATTCAGCCATTTTTCAACTCCCCCCCCCCATCATAATATTTTATATTACACTCCTTGTTTGTGTGGGCATGCGTGTGCCTGTGTGTGTGCATATGCATGTAGGTTTGGGTGCCGTGGGGTTTGTGTAGAAGTCAGAAGACGACTTCCTGGAGTCAGTTCTCTCTTTGGATCCCGGGATCAGTCTCAGCTGCTGAGGCTGCTGCTGAGCCATCTGAACCGAGGGGAAGACCGTTCCCTGGGCCGGAAATTCTGGAGAATGGGAACTGAGGAGTTGTGTGCATTCATCACTGTCTGCTGTCCTCAGCCATAATGTGACCACCTGCTTCCAAGTGCCTTGACTTCCCTGTGACGGGTGATGGTTTTATTCTACTGTGAGCTAAAACAAACCCTCCCTCCCTGAAGTCATTTTTTGTTATTTTATCACAGCAACAGAAGAAGAAACAGATATTTACATTTCTCCCAGTGGTGAATAAGGACTCTATTTCTCTATGTCTTTTTTGGCATGTGTTGCCATTTGTGTTCTTGATGACAGTCACTTTGAGTGGCATGAGATGGAATGTCAGAGCAGCTTTAGTTTGCATTTCCTGAATGGCTAATCACACCGAACACCTTTCCACGTGTGTGTCACTCATTTGTATTTTGAAGAGTTGTGTATCCAGTTTACGGGGCTATTTATTGATTGATGATTTTTTTGAGGGAACTTACTTAACTTTTGCAGTTTTTCATATATCTTAAATATAAATCTTGTCTCTGATCTGTAGCTGGCAAAGATCATTTTCTCATTCTATAATCACTTCGGTGATTATTATTATTTGCTGTGCAGAAGACTTTCAAGTTCATGCCATCTCATTTGTCAATTCTTGGAATTACTCTTGTGTTATTGAGTCTTTCAAAAACTTCTCACCTACTTTTCTATCTTGAAGTGTTAGACCTATATGCTGCTCCAGTGGCTTCTGATCTTCAGGTCTGTCTCTATCAGTCCAGAACATTTCCAACTGGATTTTTGAAGGCTGACAGGTACAGATGGAGTTTCAGTCTTCTATAGAGACAATCCAGTTCTCCCAGCACCCTTGGTCAAGAGACCATCGTCATGTTTCACAGTGCTGGCCCTTCTACCTCAATTACAGTCTCTTCACTTACAAATACATTTAAAAATACCTTCTTTAATTTTGCACTTTATATCTTACCTTAAATTTGCCATAGGTTGTTTGTTTGTTTGTTTTTGAGTCAGAGTCTTTACATAGCCCTTTCTGTCCTGGAACTCACTATGTAGACCAGGTTGGCATCAACGTCACAGAGATCCACCTGCTTCTTCCCAACCCTCAAGTGCTGGAATTTAAAGTGTGGGTCACTAGGCCTGATTTGCCATAGTCTTATAAAACTTTAATTGATAGATTGTTTCTTTTTTTTTAAAAAAAATACGTTTTTCATTAAAATAGAATCACCTCTCTCTTTCCTCTCTCCAATTCTACCAATGTTTCTTCCACTCTTATTGATAGTCTCATTCTTGATTATTTTTGTCACTTATGTGTACACACACACACACACACACACACACACACACTACTATGACACTGTTATGTTTTGTTGTTAGTGTGTATATGGCGTCAGGGCTGACCACTATGCACCGGACAACCAATACAGGGAGGCTGGTCCCTGGGAGAGCTTAGCTCTCCTCTCAGAAGTCATTCATGTAACTCTTTGTCTAGGAGTGGGACCCTGTGGGAAATTTTCTCTTCCAGTCTTACTTGTGCAACCATTTCTATGAAAAGTTGTTTCACGGCAGACTTCCCAGTATTTTGACTTTTACAATCTTTCAGGCTCCTTTCCCACAATATTTCCTGAGCCGCAGATGCAGTCTGTAATCTATGTAGGCGTCTATTAAGACTGGGCTCCTAACGATCCACTGATCTCTGTATTGTGTCCGGTTGGGGTTTTCTGTGATGGATTCCATTTGCTGTAAAGACTGGCTTCTTTGATGAGGGGTGGTCGCTCCTGTTGAGTAGGCCTTAAATCTTCGTAGACAGTTGTTGGGGACCATTGACATGTGAGTGTCACATCGCTTTATGATATCTTGTCATGCTGGTCAGTGCTGAGGATTTTAGGTATTGTGGCTGGATTGAACTGTTTAAGTGCTTTTTTCCCTTGGTAACTTGCTTAGTATTTTCTGGTACCATAGAAGCTAGACCATGGGAAAGAGACTTTCAGGTTGCTGGGCAGTGGTGGTGCACGCCTTTAATCCCAGCACTTGGGAGGCAGAGGCAGGCAGATTTCTGAGTTCGAGGCCAGCCTGGTCTACAGAGTATCAGGACAGCCAGGACTACACAGGGAAACCCTGTCTCGAAAAACCAAAAAAAAAAAAAAAAAAAAAAGAGAGAGAGAGAGAGAGAGAGACAGAGAGAGACAGAGACAGAGACAGAGACAGAGAGACTTTCAGGTTAGATCCAGCTTAAATCATCCGAGTCCTGTGAATTAAGTGTGTGGTATCTTCAGCAGTACACCACCAACCAAGCTCCTGAGAGGTAGCGTCTATACTGTTTTTGGGAACTACTTGAATTACCCTGACCAGCTACTCAGAAGGAGGTTTGTCATGCCTAGTATGGGAACCTTCAGAACAGGACTTTTATTTGCTAGAGAATTAAGGTCAATGATTGACAACCAGTACTTCAAAAAACTAAAAAGCTTTTGTACAGCCAAGGAAATGGTCAGCTGTGTGGAAAGAAAGCCAATGGAATCGGAGAGAATCTTTGCGAGCTGTATATCTGACAGAGGATTAATGTCAGAGAGAGAGAGAGAGAGAGAGAGAGAGAGAGAGAGAGAGAGAGAGCATGTATATCTGTTGTCAAGGAATCTAATGGCCCAATTAATAAATGGGATAGGAAATCTAAACATTTCTCAATAGAATAAATAAAAATAGTCAAGAAATACCTCGGAAAAAAAAGAATTCATCTATTCTTCAAAATTAGGGAAATGCAAATGAAAATGGTTTTGAGAGTTCATCTCACCCCAGTCAGAATGGCTAAGGTCAACAGAACAACTGGCAACCAATGCAGCTGAGACCATGAGGAAGGAGCCTCGCTCCCTGTAAGGAAGAGGCTTTGTACCCTGTGAGGAAGGGGCCTCACTCACTGTTGGGGGGTTACAACCTGGTGCAGTTACTCTGATAATCAACATGGAGAATCCTCAAAGAATTAATCTACCATATGACCCACCTAGGCCATTCCTTGGCACATGCCCAAAAGGCCTCAACATCCTATCCACAGACACTTGCTCAGCCATGTTCACGGCTGCTCTATTCACAATGGCCAAGAAATGGAAACACCCTAAATATCCTTCAACAGATGAATGGATAATTAAAATGTGCTATGTGCACACTATCAAATACTATTCAGCTCTAAAGAAAAAAACAGACTATGAAACGTGCAGGTAAATGGATGGAACTGTGTGAGGTAACCCAGACCCAGAAAGACAAAAGCCACATGTTCCCGCTCATCTGCTAATCCTTGGTTGTGAGTGTACAGCATGGAGTGACCACAGAAACCAGGAAAATATAAAGGGACCATAAGTGGGGGTGGGGTGGGGGCTGGGGGGAGTTGGGACCTGAGAAGGGACTAGCAATACACAGATGCTGTGAGGTGGGAAATAAAAAGATGGGGAGGGAGGCCAATACAGAAGGAGAAAGATAAGGTGCAAGAAACACCAAGGCCGTCTGATAAAGCTGCAAGAAATCAATCATACTGTTTTATATATCCACCTGAAATGACGCACAATACACATAAGTGCACACACACAGAGACAGAGAGAGTTAGAGAGAGGGACAAAGAGAGAGAAAGAGAGGGAGAGGGAGAGAGAGAGAGAGAGAGAGAGAGAGAGAGAGAGAGAGAGAGAGAGTTAAACTAGTTGGGCTGTTTGGCCTACATGTATGTCTCTGTACCATCTACATAACTGATACCTCTAGAGGCAAGAAGAGGTTGCTGGATCTCCCGGAACTAGTTACAGATGATCACGAGCTGCCATATGGGTGCTGGGAATTGAGCCAGGGTCCTCTGCAATAGCAGCCAGTATTTTTAACCTCTGACTTATCTCTTCAGCCCTAGTTTGCCATAGTTTTTGGTAGACATATTGAATTTTTTAGTGCTGTGAGATAGCTGTTTGTTTATGACGTTACAAATGTAGTTAGTCAATGCAGCATCCTTTTCTAGTGTTGAGGACTGTCCTCAGGCCTCATGCATATGAACACGCTAACAAATGAGCAGTGCCTCCCAGTTTTTAAACAGGCCATTTTGTCCATTTTTTTTGAGACAGGGTCTCTCTATGCCCCCCTGGCTAGTTTATAATTCATGTTGTCCATCTGGCTGGCTTAAATACTCACAGAGATCCACTCACCTCCGCCTCTGCCTCCAGATTGCTGGGCTGGGATTAAAAGTGTGTGCCACTACCCCTGGGCACTTTCAATTTTTAAGAAGCTTCTAAATGTATGTGCCGGCTTCAGGACTCCGTTCTCCTTCAAAGTGAATATATATATATATATATATATATATATATATATATAATTTATATATATTATATATATAAATTTCATATAAATTATATATATGAAATAATATATATATATAATTTCAATTATAATAGTTTATATTCTATATTATTAATTAAATTTCTTCTTTGGCAGTTTTATATGGTTATGTACTGCATTCTGATTACTCCTGCTTCTCCTTTACTTCCACCCCACCCCTGTCAACCTTCTGCCCCCTACACATCCCCTTCCCATATTCCTGCCTTTTATTTTGCCACCCACTGAGTCTAACCAGGGCCATCCATGTGACCATGGGTTTGAGACTATCCACTGGAGGCCTGTGAGCTCCTCCGTGGGTACACAACAGAAGACATTGACCACTCTCTCCCAGACTCTATGCATACATAGCCAATAGTTCAACATGGAGGGCTAGGGTCCCACCATCTTCCTCACCCCCATCTGACAGTTGACAGGGCCAGTCCTGTTGAGGCTCAGGCAGCTTCTGTCCACTCATGATTGCAATGGCTGTCACATGCTGTAGGTGGCACTTGGCAGGCTTCCTCTCTGTCTTCTGGCTCTTAGGTTTTTTTTCCTACCTCTTTGTTGCATAGTTGGTGTCTTTGAATTCTTTCCTCTTTGCTTTTCTTTTTTGAATACTGCCTTTACTATTCTTGAATGTTTTCACCTTCATGTATTAGTCTGTTAGTTACACAGGGAAATTTCTATTTGGTGGTAGTTGATGCTGAATTTGATGAAATTGGAAAGGTTGACATTTGTATCATGTTTAATCCTCCTGTCAAGGAACTCGATCTATGTATTTTATTTATTCATACAGTTTCCATTAAAATGCATATATATGCCCTCCGGAAGACCCAACAAGCAGCTGAGGGAGTCAGATGCAGATATTTGCACCCAACCAATGGACAGAAGCTGCTGACCCCTGTGGTTGAATCAGGGAAAGGCTGAAAGAAGCTGAGGAGGAGGGCAACCCTGTAGGAGGACCAGCAGTCTCAATTAATCTGGACCCCTGAGATCTCTCAAACACTGGACCACCACAAAGGCAGTATATACCAGCTGATATGAGGCCTCCAACACACATACAGCAGAGGACTGCCCGGTCTGTGTTCAATCAGAGATGATGCACCTAACCCTCAAGAGACTGGAGGCCCCAGGGAGTTTAGAGGTCAGGTGGGGTGGGGGTGGAGGTGGGAACAGCCTCATGGGACAGTTGGGAATAGGAGGGTGGGTTGGAAGTATGGGATGTGGAACAGTCGGAGGGTGGGGTGGGGAATAAAATCTGGAGTGTCAATAAATAAATAAATAAATAAATACACACACACACACACACACACACACACACACACACACACATATATATATATATATATATATATATATATATATATATATATATCACATATATGACTTATAATCTTATCTGGGCAGGCTCCGCCTCGTTTTGATGGCTTTACCCCAGCTGTAGTGTTGAGTTGCTGTCATGATTGACACCTGTCTTTGTATATTATAACTAACCATAGCCGATAGCTGGGAGGCTTGGTGCAGGCAGGCATCCACTTAATGGATTTGATTTGTTTTGTTTTGTGACCTAGTTTTTCTTTAGGGGTTGTTAGTTCAATTTTCTAGATACAGAGTGTATTGTCTGACAACGTTTCAGGGTAAATCCTGACTCTTCTTACCCCCACTTCCAACATTGTCATTCGGCTGTGGCCATCTCGCTTGTTTGGGTTACTTTGTGTAGTTAAAAATGGATTTTACTTTAAATCAATAATAATAATAATAATAATAATAATAATAATAATACAAGAACAAAATTATCCATGGAGGTTTTAAACCTCAGTCTCAGAAAAAGCTACAATCTGAGTCAGAGTTTGTTTTCTCTGAGCCTGGGCATCAAATAGAGAGCTTTGGGCAGATGAGGCCAGCCCTGTACTGAGCTCCAACCCAGGCCTGGACCCACGTTTCTCTTTTGATCTTGAGATGGGATCTTGCTACGTGACCCAGGCTGCCCCCAGTTCACAGTCTCCATTGGCCTCTGAGGGCTGGGATGACAGGAGTGCATCTCCAAGGCAATTTTGTTGTAACTTTCAGAATTGGCATTTAAACCCAGCTTAGTGCTCTCCCATAGCACTATGTCCTAGTCCCAAACCAGATAGTCTGGAAGTGAAGAAGGCAGTGCTCTTTGTTGACTCAGTGTCTCTGAAGCCTGGGTTGGACTGGAAGTTCCTGTGTAGCTCAGGCTACCTCTCAGATACAGTCCAGCTCAACCTCCTGAGTGTTGGGATCACAGCCTTTGAGTCCAGCTTTACAGGTGACTTTGATGACTCCTTTTACTTGAAACCATGACTTGAGGTTGCCCCAGCACTGTGAGGTGGCTTCCCCTCCCCCCACTTCTTTGGGAATGCTGGGAACTTCCCTGGCAGATTTCCATATATTCGAGGAGAACTTGGCTTCAGGCTTCTTTGGAGTTTGTATTGTGTCTTTTTTCCCCAGTCCCCAGTGAGATTTCTTTTCTATTTCAGTTTCATTTTTGACTTGCTCTCTGGGCCTTTGCCTGAGGTCTAGACTCTGACACTTCTGGAGTCTCTACCTTTGGCAGGGCCATTCTCTTTTTGCCAAAACGGTGTGTTGGGACCAAGACCCTTGTTTGGAGACACCCTTCTTGTGGCATCCTCCACAGCTTGCCGTTTCCGTTAGCTGTGGTACTAGGTGGGATTCCGCGTTCTGATTTATCTTCTTTAGGTTAGGTTCTTGCGGTGATTTTTTTCCTTCCGGGACCCAGGGTCCTTCACCATTGATTTTCTGTGCCTTGTCACTTTGAAGTAGGGCCAAGGAGACCTTCTCAGTCTTTTGTGTCAATTTTCAATTTTTCTTCAACTACTTAGTTTTCATAATATTTTATCTTTTTCTTTTTCTCTATGACTTTCTTCAGACTGTGGAAAGATATTATGTAGTCTTGAGAGCTGACAAGTGAGAAGAGGAAAGGGAGCTGTCTTCTCAGTTCTCAGGAACAGGTTTCAGGCTGTTCTCTGAAAATTTTGCAGGGTTTCTTCAGCGGTGGTGTCCACAGTGGTGGGCGGAGTCTGCACTCCTGCTCAACTGGAGAGGAGTGTCGAAAGAACCACTTTTAGAAATGTGTGTGACAATCCCACCTACACATCTTCAGACCAATTCGTACCCAGGTTTCCAGGAACTGGAATGTTTGCCTTCTGGTGGAAATGCTTCTTGTGTAGTACAGGCTAGCCTGGGACTCTCCATGTAGCCAAGGATGACCTTGAATTTCGGATTCCCTCTCCCAGTGCTGAGATTACAGGCATGTCCCATCATGCCTGGTTGTTTTGTAGGGACTGAAGCCAGGCCTTCAAGCATGCGTGGTGAGCACCCTCCTAACTGACCCACATCCCAGACCCTCTGGCTTTCTAGTTTGTCTGGTACAGTCAGGAACCGCTAGAGTCAAGGCATAGGTGGTAGTGGTGGCTAAACCAAACGTGGGGGAGGCTGAACAATCAGTTGCTGCTTCACCAGAGCAGACCCACGAGTGCAAGCAGGAGGTGAAGGTTCCTGTGTTTCTCTTCATGCTGTCCTGTAATTTCCTCCTCTATAATACATAATTTCGAACCTCTGCGTGCTGCATAGACATCGGCCCACTGGGACTTACTGAACCTGCTTGTCTTTCATCTTTTCTGATAATGCCCATTTCTGTTCTCTCTCAGGGATCTGACCAGATAGAACCAAACAAGGGAAGAAGCAGGTCTACTCGGTGTGGAACCCCAAGTGTCCCCGGCGTGACTGTCCAACTTTCAGAACTCAGCTGTGTTTGGAGCATCCATCTTAGGTTTTTGTATTTGATTTCTATTTTATCTTTCTTCCTTATCAACTACCTTATTTAACTTTTTTGGGCTTATTTTAAATGTGGCTGTCTGGCTTTTGAGCTATACAAGTAACTTTGTATTTCTGTTTATTTCTAATCTTTGTTTTCTCTAATACATGTATCCTGGTGTCTAGATACTGCTTTGAAAAAAGTTGGCAAGCTTAAAAATCAGAGTGTCCTGTCATCCGTTTCTTAGTGGTTGATAATTTCCACCATGATGGTTTAGAGGCTAGGCCTATAATCCCTCTACTTGGGAGGCTGACAAAGAGGGTTTTGTGAATTCTAGGCCAACCAGCGGTATAGTTTTTAAAAAGGAGCTAGGCCTGGTGGTATTAATCCTAACATTGGTGGATCTCTGTGAGTTCGAGGCCAGCCTGGTCTACAGAGTGAGTTCCAGGGCTACACAAAGAAACCCTGTCTCAAAAAGAGAGAAAGAAGGAAAGAAAGAAGGAAAGAAAGGAAGGAAGAAAGAAAGAAAGAAAGAAAGAAAGGAAGAGAGAAAGAAAGGAAGAAAGTCAAATAGTCCAGGGTGCACACCTTTAATTCCAACACTCTGGAGGCAAAGACAGATCTGTGAGTTCGAGGCTGGGCTTCTCTTTATAGCTCTATACATCAAGTTCCAGACCAGACAGGGCTACATAGAGAGACTGTCTCAAAAAACAAAACAAAGCAAAACAAAAAAGGAAACAAAGAACAGAAGCATTAGTTCAGGGGTGAAGGCACAGCACAAAGGTACTTCCTTGCCTCACATGTGGGAAGTCCTAGGTTCACCCCTAGTGTTACCCCCCCCCCCCAATGTAGAAGGGGGAAAGTTTGAAAGAGGAAGGGAATCAGCAGAAGGGGATGGGGGGGTTGAATGCGACAAAGTACATTATAGAAATTATGAAAACATTATGAAACTCCATCATTATGTATCATTAATACATGCTATATAATATTTAGTAACTCCTCTTTAGCCTGGCCAGGAAGTGGAGCTCAGAGGTAGAAACTTGCTGAGAGACTCTTGGTTCAATCACCAAGAGTAAAACAAACAAAACAAACAAAAACACACAAGAAGAGAGAGCAACTTCCTATCCTTATTCTCCAGCCTCTAGCAGTCTCTAATCTGCTCTCTCTCAGTCTCAGTGAGAATGCTATCCTGGGCACTTGATGGACATCTCTCACGACCATCTTCATGTATCTTACATAGTGTAGTGTCTTTAAGGTCCATCTTTGTTGTTGTATGTACTAGCTCAGCAATTCTTTACAGACTGAGTAACAGCCCATAACGGGCACATGTGGCTTACCCATATGTCAGTCACCACTTGTGTTGTTTCGGTGTTTTGGCTTCTGTGGGTGATGCTGGGGACCAAATGTCTGTATTAATAAGGACTAGAAGTGTTAGATAATAAACAATGTCTATGTTTATCATTTTGGGAGAGGGGAAACCAGCTGTTTTCCCCTTGCTGCCCTGCTTTAACGTTCCCACCAACACTGTAGAAAGATGTCAAGACCTTTGGTTTCTAATGCAAGAAATCACTGTACGACTCAATGCTGAAGCTTGCCACTTTTCTTCTAAGAGGTACATAGTCTTAGTTCTAATGTTTAAGTTCTAGACAATTTCCAGTTAATTTTTGATGTATGAGGTTGGGTTCCATTTTTGTCCTTTCTTACATTCATTTTCTACTTTTTCTCATAACATAGCAAGACTCTGTCTGAAGAGAAAGCTGAGTTTTTAATTTGGTCTCGGACCCGTGTACTTGGCTGAAGGTCCCCACTAGCTCCGGCAGTCACACGTGCGTGTCATTCATTCCTTACCACTCTCTATGTCTTGGATCTGCTCGTGTTTTTATTTCCTTCCTTTCCACTCTGGATGTGTTGTTATTTGTAAGCGAACGCCTTCCTGTCTTCTATGCACACAGACTGCTGTGGAAAACTAATTATGCTAGTTCTAAAGTCTTATTCTGCTTGTTCAGTTACCCGTGGGTCCTTGAACATTTCCCATGATGCTCTTGATTCAGCTTTTGTGATGCTTGTTTCTTTGGGTGTGTGTTCAATCAGTGGCTCAGGGCTGTGAGCTCCATGGCTTTTCATTTCCTGTTTACCCAGTGAAGATGCTCCAGTTCTTCCTGCCGCTCCCTCCTAGGCAACAGGGAGGAACATCTAGTCTTGGATTTGTGTGCCCAATGAAGCACTTTCCAAGGTCGGACTACCTGGTCTAATGGGGTTGTCCAGACTCTGGCCTCTAGAGCCCAGGAGTCTTACTATTTTGTAAGTTGAGGAAAGCACAGGGCCCAAACTTCTGCTCTCAGCAGCAGCCCGGCACCCTGTGTACCTTTCCTTGCAGACTTGAGCACAATCTGCCTTTCACAGGATGTTTGGAATTTATTTTATTATCTTGCCAATTGTTTTAGAAAGGAACTAAAATGGCCTCATTGGCTTTATCCTGTTCTCTGTAAAAAAAAAAAAAAATGGATATATCATTCCTCTTCCCAAATGTTACCATGGAGTGGGCACGGATCATGTTGAGACAGTTCCTTGTGCACTGAGTCCTTTCAGGTATCTGAGAGCCATCACATTGCCTACTGGCAAGCAAGCTAGAAGGTGCCCATGGGGACTCATAGAATCAAAATGTCCAAGGGCCTTCCCACACTGAGTCCCAGTCCTGAGACGTTTCCAGAGATTCTAGGGGCTTCACTGGAGTGCCTGTGTAGTCACTATACCTGCTGGCTGCTGTGGCACAGTCATGGTTCACAGTCCTAGTGCTGGTGTGGGACCTTGCACAGACAGAGCACACTCCCCCCCACCGCCCCCACTCCCCTGCAGCATGGACTTGCATGCACAAGAGCTTGGAAGCTTGCAGTACCCTGGAGCCGGTTATCCTTTCCTTTCCATGGCCGCCTCTGTTATTTCCTCATCCTTTCCCATCTTCTCTCCAGGAGTTTGTTGCCACTTCTTGTCTTGGCTGTGCTCCCTATGGTAACCAGCTGTGCTGTGGGAAGACATGAGAGACTGGATCAGGTCCAGGCCCTTCCACTGGCTCAGTCCCAGACCTGGGAGGTGAGGTTCATCTTTCCTACTGCCTTAGCTGAGGAGGTGTGGGTACATAATGGAAAAAAAAAAACCAGGCATCAGATGCTCAGTTACAGAGGCCTCATGTGGTATAGTCACTCTTTGGGGTGAAGCATGGGGCTCACCCTGCCATGTCTCATGTACTTCTGGCGGCGGGCACCGAAGCCTTGCGCCACCGCTCCTTCTTTTTCCACCCACATTCTTGTCTTATCCTCCCTCCGTGGCAAACACTGGGGCATGTTCAAATAGGACAGATATCATTATTAGCTTGGGCTAACAGCCTTAAATGTGTTAGATGGCTAAAAGGCTGCCACATAGGATCTGACTGTTCAAATAGAACAGGTTTGAGATCTCGGGGGCATGCTAGACAAGAGGCCTTATTGCTCTGAGAATGTTACAGCTCTGGGAAGCCGGGAGAGTGTTGCTTCAGGGGTCTACTGAGAGCACTCCCTGGCAGGGCAAGACCCTGGGAAGCAGCTCACCAGTGGAAGCAGCAGAAGTCAGCAAGGCTGGGAGCAGCTGCAGGAGGGACTTCCCATCCGAAGCCCAAGTTTTAGGGGCCGAGGCAGAAATGAGTCGGCCTGCTTGAGGCTGGCTAGAGTGAGCTCTCTACGCAGAGAGGAAAGGAGACTGGGCAAAAGCCTCGTGTGCAGGGAGCCTCTGCTGAGTCCATCTCCAGTGAGTCTCGAAGGCAGTCTTCCTTCTCTTTGTCTCAGGACAAGTACATTAATTGAAAATTAGCTGGGTCCTGATTGGCTAAATGTGTGTATGCAAATAAGGTGAGAAGTGGGGCCAATCAGGGAAAGCAGAGTTGTCAAATTTTTCTGTCTGCTCCAGTTGCTTCATCAATCTTTGAAGGCTGCTGCCTGCTTCTCCTCTTGCTTGAGGTTCTGTCAGTTTTATTCATCTGATTTACATTCAGCCAGGGGCTTACATTTCTTTTGCCCCTGAGGCTTGAGTAACTTGCAGGGAGCCTCATATCAGGAAGCTCTGTATTGGGGGGGGTGAAGGTGGGAGTGGGGGTGGGGTGGGGTAGCTCTCATCCCCATCCACAGGAGTGGAACCCCATCTTCAGGTCCAAAGAATGGCTTCAGGTCCAAAATGGAAGTTGTCTGGGTACAGACAACTCAAACAAGCAGCAAGAGGCCCTAAGCTGGCCAGGTATGACCCTGCAGCTGGGATCAGGTCTAGTTCCGGCTATTGGAACAGGACTTCACCCTCTGTCTCCCTCTGCAAAGTGGCTGTTACCATGTTTGTGGGATGTGGCCATACTGACCAGCTAAGCAAAGAAAGTCCTTCCTCGAATTTTCTACTTCTGTTCCTGCTTTCTCTATCTAGTCATTCATTCATTCACATACTCATTCACTAATTCATTCAACGAGTGTGATTGAAAGCCTGCTATGAGCCTCACCATGTAACCGTAGACCTCTGAAGGACATGAATCGCCATTCACTGCCTCCCGACCATCTTCTGTAGTTTATGGATGCTCCCAGCTCAGAGCCTATTGGCTGCTTTCTTGAAGCTGACATGTCAGAGCTGAAAAACCAGAATTGTAGACAGAACTTTTTCTCCAGTTATGGTCTCTTAGAGACAAAACAAAGCATGTTAATAACAGCACCCACATTGGAGTGAGACAGATGAGGATGACCCACTGGGCATTGATCAAGTATAAAGCTCCATTAAAACGATTAAAATCTGCCCAAATCAATGTTAGTATTGATAATAAGTTCTTAAAGATGATCTGTTATGCCCTCTGACATTCATTTTCTGGTAAAGAAGCAAAGACATGGAGATGAGGCAGCTAGGCCCCGAAGGGACAGCTATTGGAGCCTCTCTTGCGGCTTAGGGATGCTTTTCTAGTTTGCTTCATTGTTGTGATACAACACTGAGCAAAACCAGCTTGGGGGAGGAAAGGTGTATGTGGCTTATGGGTTACATCCATTGAAGGAAACTGAGGCAGGAAGCTGGATGCAGAAATGGAAGCAGCGACCGTAGAGAGCAAGTGCTGCTTACTGGCTTGCTTTTTAAAAAGTCCTGCGGTCTTTTAGAAAATGCAAACATCGAAAAAATAGTTAAGTATTTTATTACTCCAAGAGAAAAGAATTTTAGCAGAGCTACAATTGGATGAAAGTGAAGCCAACATCCAGCAATGCACATCTAATCCTCTAGCTCAGTGCCCAGTGTCTTGGACTCACTCATTAGGTTCTGGGCTCCAGAGACCTTGCAGAAGTCCCAAGGTGGGACTCTGCCATCACAACACACACATCTTGTCCAGTAGGCTCAGGCCAGCTTCAATCCACTCCCACTATTGCTCTTGGTGGTCACCAGACAGTTTACAGTATAACTGGGGTCCTCCGCTGCAACCAAGGATGCACCAATAGTTTCCTGGCCACTCTGACCCTCCTACATGGTAGGAACCCCCCTTCAGCCCCTTATGTGCTGGGCTTACACTGCAACTGAGGCTGTACCTTCACCCATGGCCACTCCTGGCCTCTCCAAGGAAACTGTGACCCTGCCACACAGTGCCAAGCCTCAGTTGCTCTCCATGACCCAGCCACGTGATCAAAACTAATACCACAAAGGAGACTCTACCACATTACCAAGTTTGCCTGCCAGCTTGAGGGTGCAGCTTTGTCTCTATTGGGCCACAGCTTTGTGTGCTGACCTGGAGGGTATTCACCCCAGACGATTTCTCCTTAGTGATACTTGTGTCTTAGTAATCACAGCAGATTTTTCCAGCCCCAAGTGACCAGTGTCCATTGTCAGTAAAGCATAGGTTTCACATCCAGATTCTGAATTAAAAGAAAAGTTGCCCAAATGGTCCCAGAAGAGTTTTTTTTTTTTTTTTTTTTTTTTTTTTTTTTTTTTTTTTTCCGAGACAGGGTTTCTCTGTGTAGCCCTGGCTGTCCTGGAACTCACTCTGTAGACCAGGCTGGCCTCGAACTCAGAAATCCACCTGCCTCTGCCTCCCAAGTGCTGGGATCAAAGGCGTGCGCCACCACCGCCCGGCCCCAGAAGAGTTTTTTAAAATTTATTTATTTTATGTGTATGAGTATACTGTAGCTGTCTTCAGACACACACCAGAAGAGGGCATCAAACCCCATTACAGATGGATGTGAGCCACCAAGTGGCTGCTGGGAATTGAACTCAGGACCTCTGGAAGAGCAGCCAGTGCTCTTAACCGCTGAACTATCTCTCTAGCCCCCTAGCACCAAATTCTAAATGTGTGATCCTTCCCACATATCAACATGGTCATGGTCACAGCAACACCCCACGTTCCTGGTGCCATTTCTGTTCTAGTTTGCTTCTCTGTCACTATAATAAAACACTGACCAAAAGCACCTTAAGGAAGGAAAGAGGCTTTTGTATAGGTTAAGATCCACTATCTAGGGAAACCAGGACAGAATTCAAGGTCGGAACTGAAGCAGAGGCCACAGAGGAATGCTGCCTACTGACTCACATTCTGCTTTCTTCCCCCCTCCCCCTCATTAATTTATTCTTTATCCACTTTACATCCCCATCAAAGCCTCCCTCCTCCCATTCCCTCCTCACAGAGCCCCTTCCCCCCATGCCCCCTCCCCTTCTCCTCTGAGAAGGGGGAGCTCCCTTCGAGCTCTGGCACCTCAAGTCACTTCAAGATTGAGGTGCCCACCCTGGTACCTCAAGTCACTTCAAGATTAGGTACATCCTTTCCCATACTGAAACCAGACAAGGCAGTCTAGTTAGGTGAATGGGCTCCACAGACAGGTAACGGTACCAACTAGATTTCTCATACAGCCCAGAGCCACCTTACCGTGGGTGGCATCACCACAGTGGGCTTGGGGCCTCTTCCTTCAATTAGCAATCGTGACACTACCCCACAGTATCCTGTTCCATCACCAAAGGACTTGCACATTCTTCCTGCCTGTCTCTTCCTCCCCAAGGGCTATTTGGAGCGGGTCCAGACTCTTGTAATCGCAGGCCTGCAAGAACAATTTCGACTTCGGCCACAGGGAGGCGCTTCCTGGGTGGAGAGACTTGTGACTAGTGCTAAGGGTCAAGGCAGTGAGAGGGCTGTGAGATGCTCTGTGCTACCTCCCTGGTTTTGCAAAGCCAAGTCCAGTAAAGACTTGTCTTTTCTTGGTGACTTTCACTAGTGCAGGCTGAGGGAGCCACACAAAAAGAAACAGAGAACCGAGGATTACTGAGTTAGGGACTAGGGGAAAAGCATCACTTTCCAGCTGTGACTTTACATCTGAGGATCTCAGGGCTCCTTTGTGATGTGGCCTGGCCTGGCACCACTCTAGGGCCCAACACTACCCAAGGCTGACCCAGACAGTGTGTGGCTTAGGATCTCTGAGGCTGGGCTCCCAAACAGCCCAGCTGGCACTTCCAAGCCCCAACCCAGCCTCTTAGTGCAATCTATGGGCAACTACTTTTTCATGATTGTGGGAGTCCCTGCTGGCTTGGAAGGGATCCCAGTGGTCAGAGCCTGGTTTCCAATACCCTGGGCTTCCTAAACAGCCCTCCATGCAACCAGTGTTGGTTTCCACTTAGCTACAGAAGAGCTACTGCCTTGGACTCACCCACCAGCAATGTGTGCAGGAAGGAATCTTCTCTGTGGCGGGGACAGACCTGGTGATCCCTCCTGGTGACCTATCCATTCACTAGGATCACTATCTAGGAGGTCACAAATGTCTGCTCCTGAGTGATCCAGGAAATGCACCCAGTTCTTGGGGGGCTCCCAAGCTGTGGCTTCTGAATGCTGCCCTGACAGAGGCAGGCATGCCAGAACCCAGCAGTGGTCCCTGACAATGGATGTAACTTATGGACAGCACCAAAATGGCCACAGTAGGGAGGGGAAGCTGAAGAATGAAGCAAAGGAGTAGAGCACAGATAAAGGCTGGGAGGGTCCAGACAGGAGAGCCTGCAGACCCTGGTCACCAGAAGAGAGCAGAGTTCAAAGTCTCCAGGGTCCCAGTCCACAGCCCGAGAATTGCCAGCTCGCAACTCTTTTCCACATAGGGCTAAGGCTCCCGGTCCTTGAGACCTGCACGGAGACTAAATCAAACAGTGTCACTTGCCACTGCTACTCACTCACTTACTGCCACTGTCCCTGCTGTCAAACACAGAGGAAAACAGAAGTGCTGGAGGCCAGCATGTAGGAATCCCGGTCATTTGATTTGTGACAGAATCCTTTTATCTATATGAAAACTCTTTATCCCAATTATAAAGGAGTTCACCTGTGAAGAGGCTTAGAAGCTGAACCCAGGTAAGCTCCTCAACCTCCAGTAAAACAAGAGCACTTGACAGTTCCGCCTCAGCAGAAAGCAATGGGCTAACCTACCTCTGTGTGTGGCTCTCCCCTTCCCAGTGGAGAAAAGGGGTGAGAGAGAGAGAGAGAGAGAGAGAGAGAGAGAGAGAGAGAGAGAGAGGAAGAAGAAGAAGAAGAAGAAGAGGAGGAGGAGGAGGAGGAGGAGGAGGAGGAGGAGGAGGAGGAGGAGGAGGAGGAGGAGGAGATCTCCACTCCATTTAACATCCCAACTGGTCCACCAGGTTCTGTATTCTTCCTTTTGAAGAACCAAGCATCCTGATGGTAGTAGTGAGCTTTTCAGTGATTTTGAGGATCTGAGATACCTCAGGTGGGCTTCCAAAGATAAGCGTATTTAGCTTACAGTGTTGGAGGTGACGGGCATGGCTCGGTTCTGGTGAGGGTCTTTACTGTGTCTCATCATGGCAGACAGCAATGGCAGGAGATGGATGAGGCAGGTGGTCAGTTACTATGTGGAAAGCAAAAGAGAAGAACTCAAGGGTGGGACCACAACCCTCTTCCAAGAGCTGCCTTCATCTTTTCTGATGATGGGGTACCTGTGAGCCAGGGATCTCCCACCAGGTCCCAACTCTTAAAGGTCCCACAGTCTCTCCTAATACTGCTACTTGGGGACTCAGGCTTCAAGTCACAGATCTTTGAGAGACAACCAGATCATATCCAAGCTATAGCACCCCTCTCCCAGGCAAGGTATCAGTTGACTTCCAAGAAACCCTGTCAGCCTCTGGGAGTTTATTATTCTCTAAAAATATTGTTTTTATTGTTGAGTGTGCCTGCCCTGTTAGACTTGGTGAGGACGTTTTGGGAGACTGTGTGAGTTTGTATTGCTGGTGAGAGCTTTCCTTGTATCTTACATGTGCCACCTCCACACTCATTTGAGGTGATCTCACCTGACACCATTTGTTGACATTGAAACAGGTGTTTGGAGAGCTTGAGGGATGTGCCCACACTTGCACAGCCAGTGAGTGACATGATGGGGACTAAGATTGGCTGTGGCTGATGCAGTCTGTAACAACTCAGCATCTCCTTCCTAAAACTGCTCTGTGTGGTCTCCATGCAGTCCCGTCACCCAGGAACACCTTGAGCTTCCAAATAAGAGAACCATGGGCCATGGAGGTCCTCAAAATCAACCTTCACAGACTGGGGACTTGCTCACTCTTGTGGGGGTGCACATTGTATATTTCTTTCCAGGGAGGCTGTCCAGCACCTCACCTTTGTGCACATCAGTGTTTGGCCTCCTGTTCTTTAAGTACTGGCAGCAGAGTCCCAGCTGTGCTGAGGGGGAAGGGACATTGTCTGCCTGCAGCATCCACAAGGCACCTGCTGCATCTCTACCTTCAGCAGGGCCTTTCTTGGTGTTGATGAGAAGGTCCATCAGGCGAAACATCTGACCTCCAGGAATCTTCTGAAGGGCCACTTGGTTGTTGTCCTTGGTGCTGATCAACAGGTTGCCTGCTTGTGACCACCTTCCAAGGACCTCAGCCCCCAGTCCACCTCCCCAAGGTGGAGAAGGGATTATCCACTCTCTATATCAAGCTGGATTAGACTGGCTATGGTAGCACATGCCTGTCATTCTTGCGCTTGGGAAACTGAGAAAGGAGAATGGAGAATTCAAGATCAACTAAGGTTTCATAGTGAAACCCTGTCTAAAGAAGATGAAGAAGGAAGACAAGGAAGAGGAGAAGGAAAAGAGGGGGGAAGGGGAGGAGGAAAAGGAGAAGAGAGAGGGGGAAAAGGAGGAGGAGGAGAAGAGAGGGGGAGGGGGAGGAAGAGGAGAAGAGAGGGTGAAGGGAGGAGGGGGGAGGAAGAGGAGGTTAATTTCAGGCAGGATTCTAAGTTTTAGGCTAGAACAAGGAAGTAGGTTTCAGACATGAAAATGACTTTGGGCTAGGACAGAGAAGTTGGCTCAGATATTGTGGTCATCCTAATAAACCCTTAGGAACAGTGAGTAAGTGTTTCTAAGGAGTGTTCACAGAATTTTGATTGTTGCCTTGCTTGTTCTTTGACTATCTGTGTTTATTGTCTTTCTTGTTCCTTGACTATTTGCATCTATTGTATTGCTAGTTCCTCAACCTAGAACTGACCTTAATACTTGCATGTAATTAAAATGGTATAAAAGCAAAAAAGAGAAGGGGGGATGGGTTAGGGGTTTCTAGGGAGGGGAAATGGGAAAAGAGGATGGCATCTGAAATGTAAATAAATAAAATATCTTAAAAAAAGGTGACAACTGAACTTCAGAAACACCTTCCCCCTTCCCAGCACTGTGGCTGGTGCCTGTAAACATGTGGTCAGGATCTGGTCTGTCCCTGGTGCTGACCCTCTCCTAGAGCAGTGGAGACCTGAAGGCTCACATCCACACCCTCTCTCAGTTGTCCAGACATCTCACACCCAAGTGCACAACCCTAGGAAGAGCCTTGTATAAAGCAGCTTTTCTAATGGGTCCAGGATGGGGATCTGAAATTCAGCCCAGGACATACAAAACCTCTTTTTTTCTCTTCCTTCCTTCCTTCCTTCCTTCCTTCCTTCCTTCCTTCCTTCCTTTCTTTTTTTTTGAGACAGGGTTTCTCTGTGTAGCCCTGGCTGTCCTGGAACTCACTCTGTAGACCAGGCTGGCCTCGAACTCAGAAATCCGCCTGCCTCTGCCTCCCAAGTGCTGGGATCAAAGGTGTGCGCCACCACCACCCGGTGCACAAAACCTCTTTTTTCTTCTAGGTCCTTCTGGCCCTGTTAATTCCTCAAAGGTACACACTGTACACTAGTCTCATGCACAAGCTCTTGGCCCAGAGAGAGAAAACGTGTCCCAGTTCCATGCTGTAGAGGCACGAAGAGTGTCCCTCCGCATTCCCATGGAAATGTCCAGTGCCATAATGAGAAAACAGGAAAAGTAGGAATCCATGGAGGAACTTGAGGTGTGGCCTAGACACCTCAGAAAATTTAAAACCTTGGAAGAACACAAAGGAAGCAAATACTTTCTAGTGGCTCAGCATTAAGAATTCCCTCTGACTTCTCTTCACAAACCAGGTAAGAAGAGAGTAGAGCGCTTTCACTTCCAGAAGAGGGAGGGAGGCTCTGGGAGAGGGGCGAGGAGAAGCCAAATAAAAGCTTCCAGAGTTCTTGTTCTTACTTGCTTAGACAGGCAAGTTTAATGAACAATAACATATTTGACGATGTGTGCTTGTGTGCACATGATTCCCTCATGTGTAGGTGAAGACAATGACTACAGTCCTAACCAGGCACAGAAGAGAGGTCATGCAAGGCATGGTGGGCATAGCTGTCAGCCTAACACCCAGCAGGTAAAGACAAGGTTTGAAAAACGTGGCCATGCTGTGCTTAAAGGCATGTTTTATGCTTTGCTTTTGCTTACTTTTCTGTCAATTGGACTTTTTTTTTTTTTTTTTTGGATATGTAGTTTGCTATCTGACATTAATTTAAGGGAGTCAAAATGTCATTTTATATTGATATAATATTTTAATATTGATATTGTATCCAGCCCCCTCTTCTCATCCCGATGTTCCCATTATAAGTACTTATTATTTAAGTAGCTGTTCCACAGTTCTTAAATACTGTGGTCCAGGTGTTCATCCTGCATCTCCTTTCCTCTTGGAAGGTTTGATGCTCATGAACTGGTCACACTCATCCTTTGGTTCAGCTTTTTTACTCATTGGTTGGCGCAGAATAACTTACCAGCCGTTTATGTGCTGGGTTGGAAACCCAGTGTCCTAAGAGCAGAGTTGGAGAATGACCCTGAGAGTCCTCTCTACCGGAAGAGGCTTGCTGACACCACCCCTCCAATTCTTCCAAGGAGTTATTGAAATTCATGATGCTACCCCCATTTCTGTGACAGAAGACAAGTATTCTCAATCGCTGACACTAATGGAACAGTTTCTTCCTTCCTAAATGTGGTGGAAAATGTCACTTTTCAAAGAAGGGAGAGATACCATCAAATTTAAGCGTTTGGAATCGGCAAGCTGTGAGAACGGTCTGAATTCCCCCCTTTCCTGGGGCCTGGGAAAAAGAAAAAGAAAAAAAAGAGTTTTAGTGTTTAGATTTTTAAGATAATTGGAATTTTTGAACTCGAACTGAATGTATTTGTATTATGAGATGGTCATAGGCCAGGATTGGAATGTTATGGTTTAGATGGAAAATATCCCCTTTAATAAGTTTACCCATGTGTTTGAACACTTGTTTACCAGCTGATGGTGCTGTTTTGGGAACTTGTGGATCCTTTGGGAAGTAGAGCCTAGTTTGAGGAAGTGGCTCTCTGGGTTGGGAGGGGGGGGGAGCCTTGAGGTTCATAATCAACGCCCACTTCCTGACTCGTCTGTACCTTCTGGTTTACTGAGGTATAAGTAAGAAGCCTCATGTTCCCATGATCACGGGGCTAGCCTGCTACCAGGATGAATGTATCCCATCAAAATATGAACCAAAATAAACTCATTCCTTTAAAAGAATAGGTTTAAGCAAATTGGAAGATAATTTAATGCATGTTTGTATGCATGCATGTATTTATGTATGTGTTCTGGGGATAAAACCCAGGGATTTGCACATACAAATCAGACACCTCACTTTAATGTACACCTCCAGCCCAGAAAAGGAGACAATTCTGCAAAGAACTCTAGCTCTGAATGGGAGGAGACTGACTGTGTGGAAGCTGAGAGGCATACACAGAGAAGTCTAAGGTATCTTCAAAAAAGAAAGGTTAGATGTTCAAATGGAGATCAAAGAGAGACTCAGGGGAAGCTGTCTATAGCAGAATATGCCACACAAAACATAGTTGCCTGAGACCAGACTATCACCCCTCAAAATAAGCCTGGGAGAGATACAATAAGGCACTCAAAATATGTTTCCTTGGCTGGAGGACTATTTTGAGAACTAGCAGACAGGATGTGTCTTCTGGTGTTCAGGTACAAAAGTCCAGAAGTCTAGATCCAAGGTCAAAAGAAATGTACGTATTCTACTTTCGTGGGAAATGTCCAGTGTCCTCTAAAGTGGGCGCGCCAATCTCCACTCCTGTTGGCTGGGTTTGGAGGTCTCATTTGGGCTGCTCTGTGATAAGTAGCAGCCTGCCACCAAGGTGTTTGTCCCATGACTTTGAATCTGGCCCCCTCCATTGCAAACTTAAAAAAAGCAAATATTGATTTTGGATCATGGCTCCAGAGATTGCTATTATTGTCTATTATTCTGTTCCCTTGGCCCCCGACTCACAAGAAAATAACTTCGAGATGACTATTTCCCTCAGAGAAGAAGCGTCTTGTCATTTGCCCAAGTGCCTCCTTTTCTTCACCTCCCACTCCCTTTCTCTGGCAACTACCGCGATACTTGTCTGCTTCTCTGAGTTGAACTGTTTCAGATCCCACATGCCCCTTCTGTACCTAGGCCTACCTCTTCTGCACAGCCTGCCTGAACACTAGTTTAGATTCATGGGATGAGTGTCATAAATAAGAACAGCCAAGAACTGTAACTAAATTTGGTGTGCCTTTGTCCTCTGGCAGCAATGTCATATCCAAATGTATGAGAAAAGAGCCTGAAGGGGGTTTCCCCAGGGAAGGCTCTGGGTCCTGGTCACACCCATGGGATGACACGCTGGGTCCATAGCATAAGCCTGGGCTCAGATGGATGTGAGCGTTGCATGTGGAGCCCACTAGTCTGGAGCACAGAGCTCAACTGAGTTTTGTGAGTTGTTTCTGCACAATCCTATTTCAGGGGTAGTGAGAACATCTAAACTTGCTGTCAGTTGGCTAGAAATTAGGCATGGGACCCCGGAGTTTGTAGCTGGTGTTGTCAGGTCTGGGCCCTTTGCCCTATGACATCTGGGGTCACTGTTGCCCTTGTGTGGCACAGAGAGCTTTCTCTGCTTGCCTCACTACAGCCCCACCCCCTTCTGCTTTGGGTCTTCCACATCAGCTCACCCTCTGCTGGACTGCCATGGTGCCTACCACCCTCCCCTCCCCTAAATCCCCATGTGGCTGTCAGCCCATTAGTGCATGTTCCCTGAGTTTGGTTCCCAGGGAGCGTCTGCCATCTTCTAATGTATAACATAAGTGGCCTATTTGCTTGGCATACTGTAGCCACCCACCTCTGCAGTGCCCATGCAGGAAAGGACTTTTAAGTGTTTGATCACTGTCCCAGTACATGGTACAGGGCAGATGTTCAAGGAATGCTAATCCTATATATGGTTGTTCACACAGCAGTGTTCAAAATAACAAAACCATGACAGCCCTAAGTTCCTAATAATGGTAAATTGAATATGCATATTATAGTAATGTCCTACTTAGGGTTTCTATTGCTGTGTGAAGGGACCATGACCAAAAACAACTTGGGGAGGAAAGGGTTATTTTATCTTGCAACTCTCATGTCACAGTCCATCAGTGACGGTAAATCAGGGCAGAAACTGAAGGCAGGAGCTGAAGCAGAAGCCATGGAGGAACAGTGCTTGCTGGCTTGCTTCTGAAGGCCCGCTCAGCCTGCTTTCTTATGTAATGTGGGACCACTTTCTCAAGTGAGTCACTAATCAAGAAAATGCCCTTACAGCCTTGCCCACAGCCCATCTGGTGGAGGCATTTTCTCACATGAGGTCCCTTCTTCCCAGATGTATGTAGGTTTGTCTCACGTGACAAAAACCAACTGGCACAAGTATCTTTTAAAAATTAATAAATAAAAATTGTATGTATTTATGGTACACTGTTTTGAAGTACATATTGTTGTGGAATGGTTAAACTGAAGTAATTAGTATTTTAAAAATCTCACATTTTTATCATTTATAATTGTTGTTTTGGCCTTTTTTTTTTTTTTTTTTGACAGAGTCTGATGTAGTCAGGCTGGCCTCCAGCTTATCTGAAGATGACTTTGAACACCTGATGTTTCTTGCCTTCAGCTCCCAAGTGTGAGGATTACAGGTCAGCAATCCCAGTCCATGTAGTGCTGGGATCAGATCTAAGGCCTCATGAACACTAGGCAAGCACTTACTGAGGTACATCCCCGACCCTATTTGTCATTCTTTGCTGGTGACATATTAGGGTACACTTACACATCAGTGCACCAGACAATTATCATGAATAAATTATGGCCATTTTCAAATTTGGTCTTAATAAAAACAGCTTGAGTATGCCTTATCCAGGATGCTTGGGTCAGATATGTTTTGAATTTTAGACATGTTGAGATCCTGCAATATTTGCATAGACACAGTGAGATATCCAAGGGGAGGGGCCCACACTCAGACACACAGCTCACTGGTGTTCTGTATACATGTTACACATACAACCTGGGACATCTACCATACTTTAGAGCATCTGCTCTTTGGCTGACTGAAACCCACATCAGGAAGAGAGGTGTGGCATTTGCCACTTGGGATATTTTTAAAAAATCATATTTTGGTGCATTTTGAATGTCAGATTCTTGGAGTAGGGACATTCAACCTGTTCATAAATGTGATGCAGAGTTATGACCCTGTTTACAAAGTGAAAAACCCCACCATACTCACTGGAGTGGAAGTTCTTACAGTGACAGGAGAACGATTCCCAAGGGACACTTGAGGGAGGAGGTTTGGGAGTGTGTCCCCGCCAAGGGACCTGAGAGGGTTCTCCGAAACAGCACTGTCCTACTTCTCTCCCCAAGTGGTGGCTTTTGTGGGCGTTCTCATTCTGATCATCTCCAGGCTGTAAACAGACATTCACACATTCTTCTGAATGTAGGACATAGTTCACAATATAAAAAACAGAAGAAGGAGGGGGGATGTAGGGGAAGTGGCTGAGGGGTGCTGGTGAATTTCCTGTGGGTTTAGTGTGACCACAAAACCATGTGATTTCCTTAACAACCCTCAGACAGCTGAGGGGCCATGTGGAGAAGGTGGGGTGGGGTTCATCTATCACTGGAGAATGTCAGGTCCAGAGGCAAAGGGAGGAATGAGATGCAGGTTGGAGGTTCAGGTAAGACTGTAACACATAGCTGAACAGGGGCCAGGGAAGTCAGGAGAAACAGGTCAAGTGGAAATGGGAAGACCAACTGGGCATGGGACCAGAGAACCTGAGAACCATAGACGCTTATGGGACCACAGTGCTGGCAGCTGGCCAGATGACAGATGACAGTCATGGTGGCAGGTCTACATTAGGGTGTTTCAGGGGAACACAAATCTTCAGGGGACAGCATCTGCATATGGTTGTAATGCTAAGCAGAGGGAAGAAGAGGGAAGGGGATCCAGGAGTCTACAGTGCAGTTTAGTTGGGACTCAGAGTGGCAGGAGAGGGGAAACCCACACACAAAGTGAGACAGGAAGCCTACAAGTTGGGAGCATGTGGGAAGAGGGTTAGTATGAGTGAAGATGGGCTGTCTGGGCCCACACAAAGCTGCCTGCCATTGTCAGCTAGACAGTCAGCTAAACACTGAGTAGCAGGCTGTGTTTGGCCACTGTTTTAGAGAGTTTGTCTTATAGTGTTTGTGATATATGCTATGCTACCTGGCACAATGACAGATATGACCAAGATGGCTATAGTTATGCCAAGGAGGCTTCTTAGAGACTATTTCTCAGACCCACAGCCTACACTGTCCATTCACTCAACACTATCCCACTTGAACTCATGTGAGGGAGATCAAAACTACTCCTGGTCCCTTGTCCTGGATCTCAGCCGTAAGATCCAGCAGGGATCATCTAGGGAAGGCCTAGGGAGGATACTGGGGAAGGTGTCTGGCCAATCCAAGCCCCCACATAGGATCTTAGGTTTCAGAATCTTACCATGGACCTGGGCTTGTATGCTCTGTTTGAGCAAAAAGATTAATACGCAATTCAAATTTGATATGAAATGAAATCACATAGACACTCCACACATCCACCCTTGGGTCCTTCTTTTCTGTGACCCAAATACTTGTGACTATGTTTGCAGCATAAGCCCAGTTGCAAACATTTTCTATTTCTACAGTCATAACTATCCTGGCCTAATCTGCTTTCATCCTTAATCTGTTTATTATAACAGGTTTCTGTTTTCTTGTTTGTTTTTTTAGCATTCTAAATACAAAATACCTGAAGCTGGGCAGTGCATACAGAACAGAGGGTTATTTAGCTCTTTGGGGACTGGACTGATTGATCTGGCCTATAGCAAGCTACTCTTTGGTTTCAAACTGTTCACCATGGAGAAAGCATCAGTGAGCAAAAGAAACTATACAGCAAGACATGATAGAAACTGGGAAAGGTTCAGTAATTTATTAACAACCCCTTCCTGAGAACTAACCAGAGTCCCATGAGAGTATATCAGTATTTGAGAGAAGCACCCCAAGTCACTTCCACTAGGTTCTGTAACTCCAGTTCCAGAGGATCTGATGCTCTCTTCTGGCCTCATTGGACATTTCATGCACATGGTTCACAGACATACATTCAGAGAAACACTCATCATACACATAAAACAAAAATAAACCTTTAAAAATGTATTTAAAACATACAGACAGTATCTGAAGAAAGATATGGCCAGATGTTTGCATTGGAAATAATGTTTAATAACTTATTTTATAATCATTAAAAAAGTTTTGTAAATAATTTTATACAGAGCAAAATGTGTGGGTTGTTTTTTTGGGGGGGCGTGTATGAGATCATGTGATCATCACTACCAACAAGGAGGCAGCTACAGTTTGTCACCCCTAAAGGTTTCTGGCACTCCAGTCAAGATTTCCTTGACACCCATCTGGGAAACCATCGATCAGGTTTCATCTCTACAGTCTTCTCTTTTCTAGGACATCACATAAGAAGAGTTGGGCAGATGAATCAAGCTTGGCGTCTTTCGTGTAATGCAGCCAAGAATCAGTCAAGCTGTGCTCAATACTAGCTCTTCTCTTACTGTTGGGAAGTGTTCTGTTGTCAGCTGCACCGCATGTTTTTATCCATCCATCCATCGTCTGTAGAATTTGGGGGTTGTTTCTGGTCTGTGGCCACAGTAGAAATTTTTAGAAACCCCTTTTCAGGAACAGATAGAATACAAGATCCAATCGAGTTAACAATTTAGAAGGTTTAGACTTCTTTAGCCAGCCCCACCCAGTTGGTGTGTATGGATTAGTCATGCTTTGCAAGGGCATGCAGGGCATTTCCTAAAAATAGAATACATCCTAACCTGTAAATAACATAAGAACAAGCCAGGCACGGGGGAGCATGCCTGTTAATCTCAGCACCTGGGCACCGAAGCAGTCGGGATTAAAGTGCCCGATCACCCTGGGCTACATAGAGCCTATGCCCATAGTGCCAACTACTCTGAGAATTAGGTGAAGGTCTGCTTGAGCTTGGGAGTTCTAAATCAGTCACAGCAGCACAGCAAAGATCCCTCATCTCAAAAAAAGATAGGCAGCTTGGTGATGTAGCTCAGTGATACAATGCCTGTTTACTGTTTGTGAGGCTCTGGGTCTCTCTCTCTCTCTCTCTCTCTCTCTCTCTCTCTCTCTCTCTCACACACACACACACACACACACACACACACACACACCTGGTAATCTGTCACTGAAAGCCTCCCCACAGTTAACACAGAAACCCACAGCTAGACACTGTGTAGAGAGAGAGAAACTTTGGAGCACTCAGTCCTAAATGGGATGTCTTCTTAATCTGCCAAGGATCGGGAAGGGGAGGCAGAGCGATTCTAAGAGCAGGAAGTGGTGGATGATGTCAAGGAAACAGTCTTTAAGACTCAACAGGATGGATGCGCACGTGAATTCAGACTGGAGCAGCACCCACAGGATGGACACCCGTGCCCACCACTGAAAAAGGTGAAAGGATGCAATGTCCCACCCCTAACCAAGATTTGTTTGCAATGGATACCTACTAGGAACAGAAAAATCAGCATTTTTTTTCAGTGGAATGCCATTATTACCCACACTCCAGGGCAGGCCTAAAGCCCAGGCTCCGTTTTTTTTGGGGGGTGGGGTGGGGTGGGGTGGGTGGGTGGGTGCTTTTTGTCTTGTTATTTTATTTGCCTGTTTCCCCCCTTTGTTTTTTTTTAGAAAGAGAATTACATGAAGTAGGTTGGAATGGGAGGTGGGAATCTGCAAACGGTTGTGGAAAGGGAACAGTGATAAAAATACATTGTATGAAAATTTTAAATAAAAAAAAAAACAAATGCAAGCTGAATGTTTATTAAAGACAGGGGTGGGGTTGGGGGAGGGGGAACAAAGTGAGAAAGAACCAAAGGGAGGGAAATCTTTTCACAATGCAAATTCAGGGGCAAATGTCTGTTAATGTAGTCACGGAACTACTGTATTCCTTTAAGGTGTCTATTGGACACACACTTTTGTTTATATGTTACACTTACAAAATGTTTTAAAGCTTACATCAAATGAGCAAACAAAGGGAATAGTGGGAAGAGATATAAATTAAAATGGGCCGTTTGACACGTTATGCTTTGAACTCTTCCTTTTCCTTCTCCTCCTCTTCCTCCTCCTCTCCATCGGAGAGCTAACTCCTGAGAGGCTAACTCTCCACCACTGTGCTGTATCTTCAGTCTTGATCTTCATTACGGTAAATGTTTCCATAAAGTATTTTTTTAAAAAGCGAGGTCATGATATTATTGTGTAAAACCCTCCTGCTCCTCGGCTCTCTGTGTTAAAAACACGATGGGTGACCAGGTCAGCTGCTCTGTCACTTGACACGTCCTGGAGTCTCTTCTCCACTACACCCACTCTGGCCTGCGTGCAGGGATTCTGGACCCCAGGATCTTTGCATTTGGTCTCTCTTGGACCTCAGATGCTCTCTTCCGTGTCAGCATGGCTTGACTCCGTCAGGTCTTTGTTCAAATGCCCTTTCTTCAAAAGATTCCCTGGACCACCCCAAATAGATCTTTCAACTTGACTATAACCACATTTCCTATCTGTTCTCTCCTCTGGGGATTAGTGGTACCAATGCTTTTTGGACACCGACCCCCCCCCACCCCACCCCCGCGCACCTGCCCCTCCCAGTCTACTTGCTATGACAATGTCAACTCCAACCAGGCAGGAACCATCACAGCTGTACTCAGTGACCAGATCAATGATGACATCTAGCATATAGTAGGTGTTCCAGAAACTCGCTGAATGAGTGAAAAGGATCTTTGGTCTCTTCAAGAGATGCACGGGAGCCCCTCGTGATTTTCTGTACAGACCCTGCAACCTGTGGGCTTTCTGTGTGTTCTGCTTGTTTTGATCTGGCTGCCTGCCCTGGACATTCTGGATTCTGGGGCTATCATCTCAGAAGGTTCTACTGGAAGCCAGAATGCTCAGATCTTCCCTGTGGTTCTGGACAAATGGGAGCCATAGCATATCTCAAGGTGACTTTGGAGCCTTGACCTGTCACTCACCAGCTCTGAGATCACGCAGGTTCATTTCACCTCCCCAACATCAGTTTTCTTATCTGCTCATAGGGAATCCAAAGCCTACCAACCCGTCAGGGTGACTGGGAGAAGGGAGCACTTTCCCCACCAGGTACCACTGATAAACATGTTCACAGCACTCCTAGAGTCGCCAAATGGGTTTTAATGAGGCAGCAACATCATCTTTGGGGCTGTTGGCTGCCATATCCATTTTCAGAGAAAGCCTGGCCCGCCCTCTCCCGCGGCACCTTCGCCCCGCACCCTCCTCTGCTCGCCCCGCGCCCTCCCGCTCGCTCCCCGCGCTCGTGCTCCCGGGCGCCGGCTGCGGAGGGAACTGCTCTGCCCGCAGCTGGCGCAGAGCGGGGGCGGCCGCGGGTGGGCGGGAGCCGCGGGCCGGGGCGCCGAGCATGAGCCGCCGGCGCCGGCCGCGCGCTGCTCGGGGCCGGGCTGCGGCGCGAGGGCGGCGCGGGAGCGACGCTGGCGCGGACCGAGGTAGGCAGCGGCAGCCCCGCGCGCCCCTCGGCTCCTCTGGCGAGCCGTCCCCTCGGGTTGTCAGCGCGGGCGGGCGTGGGTCCGGGGACCGGCGCCCCGTAGGGCGACGTGGAACCCCGCGTGGAGTTCCTGGAACTCCGCCCCGGGCTGGACGGCGGGACCCCTGCGCCTCCTGCACCTGCCGCGCGCGGGGCGGCCGGGACGAGCATGGTGGGAGCGCACCGGGTGGCAAGCGTGGGCACCACTGGCAAGTCCACTGCCCAGGGCCTGGCGTGGGGGGAGGGGGCCGGGGATCCGAGGAGCTCAGGGCTGCGCAGTTGGAAGTTTCCATTTGCTCTTGTGCGTTCAGGGTCTAGGGTGGCATCTCACGCATTTGCTCTTTGGCAAGGAATTGGGGCGTAAGCACTGCATTTGAGGCTAGAGAGCCAGGGGGCATGGTGAGGTGCGTCCCTCTGTCCCGTGGGCCGGGGTCATTTGAAGGACCGTTTGGGAGTGCACACTTTGACAGGTACCGTTGGCTGATTCTAGACAGAATAAGCGTGGTGTGTGTGTGTGTGTGTGTGTGTGTGTGTGTGTGTGTGTGTGTGTGTGTGTGTGTCTCCACGTCTGTCCATCCTGCGGCCTGCTGATTGGGGAGGGACTGTGCTGATGGGTCCTTGATGTCTCAATCTCCAGCTACCTCTGAGAGATGCAGCTAGTGGATATTGACAAAACCCGCCTCTTGGAAGCTGTCTGGGGGTTGAGACTTGAGATGATCAGGTTCCCTCTTTTCCTACTCTAGACACTGAACCCCTCTTTTTGTTCATATCCCTTGCTTGTATTAGCTGTATCCCACTGTGGGACAAGCAAAAGACTCAGATGGCTTCCCGCCCCAGGTTTAGATTGACACACAGGGGCCTTCATCTCCCAGGGCTCTCCCATTTCCTTCTTGATTTGGTCTTGTCCACCCCAGCCTCTGTGGGCAAGAACCTTCCCTACTGGGGCTTGGGCTCTCCAGAGCAAAGCAGCACCCCATATCCCGGTAGAGAGTTGGGAGACCACATATTTTGACTTGTGAGCCATGAGCAGGCCCCTCTGAGACATGGTTTCAACAGAATCATACTATATGGTTTCTAAGACTCCTGGGGTATTTCCATGTTGGTCTTTGGCTATACCACTGTAGGGCCACAGTACCTTAGCCCAGGAAGGAGCTCTAGAGTAGGACATCAGGGACTCCAAGTTGTGTGTTCTGGGAACAGAAGAGTGGGTTTCCTGGTGGCCAGCCTTTTTTTTTTTTTTTTTTTTTTTCTTTTATGGCTGTGGATTGTAGTGGTCCAGCAACAGCTTGAAGTGTGTGTGTGTGTGTGTGTGTGTGTGTGTGTGTGTGTGTGTTTGTGTGTGCTTTCCTAGGCCCATAGCCTCTGCTTCTGAGAAGAGAGTAACCAGATTCCATGATAAAGGTGTGGAAGCTATGTTCGCTTGCTCATGTCCCCTGGGGTCTGGGAGCCCAAGCAGATGTTCCCAGACAGGGATGGCTGAGGCCTGGTCCAAACACCATCCAGGAGTTTTTTGTTTTGTTTTGTTTTTCTGAGATGTGTCTTCCTGCTACCAGTGGATGGCTGCCTTTTACCTGGCAAATCGTGGCAATGGAACCGTTCATACAGAACAGACCGGGTTTTGGTGTAACTTAGCAACTGCAGACAGACGAGGAAAGAGAGGAGAGGGAGGAAGAGAGTCGAAAGAGAAGGGGAAATGCTGGGCCCTACAGAGGCCTGGCTGAGGGGTTAAAGTCCCCCCACCCCAGTACACAGGTGAGGAGCAGGCTTGCCAGCCTAGTTACTGGGTCCTGGAGAGGCAAGCAAGTAGAATTTGGAATATGCTGGAGGGGTCTGTCTCTTCATCCAGTAGATCTACTAAGAAGGCACCTGCGGTGAACAACTTAAGTTGGTGGAATTTACATGTAGTCACGCCCCCCCCCCACAACTGTGGGGACCACTCTAATCTGGCTTGGGGTTTTTGCCAGTGTTGTCCAGGGCAGCTGACAAGGCCTTGGAACTGTCTTAGAACTGCTGTCTCCCAGAAGCTACACTGCAAAATAGGTCAAGAGAAAAGATGCCATGTCAAGGCCGGGGGCATCGAGCTCTCCCTTGCTATGGAGGTTCTCAGTAGACTGTGGTGCCCATGTCTGCATTGCCCTATGCCATAGGTGAGGCCCTGCTGGGGAGAGAGACCTGGTCAAGGCATCTCTGGACTCTGCCAGGTCCCTACCTTCTGCTCTCTGATGGGACTCCTCCCTCCCTCCTTCCCGCTTTTCCTTCTGAGGCCATCTGCTCCAGCTATGGTCTGCTCTGGCTGTTTTTCTCTCAGAGCTTCCAGAATCTGCCTTGTGTGATTTCCGCCCACTCCAGGCTGCCTCCCAGGTTTCTCTGCTTTCCTGCTTGCCCACTTTCCTCCTGCCTGTGAGTGTGCACTTAGCAAGGAAGTGATGCACTGAGGGAGAGAGGAGGCAGGGGTACCATGGGGCCTCTGGAGGTGATGGCTGTGGGGGAATGACCCTGATACCCTCTGGTACCCTGGCCCTTTGGGGCCTTGAGTAGACACATAGCTCTCTTTTTGGTGATATGCCTTTCTCACATGTTTCTGGCCTAGAGATCGGGGCTGTTGATACATGTGAGAGTTAGACACAAGGGATTTCCTGGCCCAGTTCAGAGTGGACAAGCTGTTATGAGCCCATCAGTACAATGTTGCCGGGTTGGGGGTCACCAGGAGGGTTCCGTACAGCAATCCTGGGACATAATTTGGGAAAGATAGCTGGCATCAGCAGGGCCATGGTGTGACTAGAACATGGGGCGGGGGGGAGGAGGGGGGCAGAGTCCGAAAGGCCAGGATGTTGCAGCTCAGAGTTGGAAAGGGCCTTGTGTTTCAGGGCCTTGTGTTTTGGGAGAGCTGGCAAGTGGCTGCCTTAGGCCCCATAGAGTGTTACCTGTCAGTTGAGGGAGTTAGGTGTACATGTTATCCATGACTAACCGTACGTAAGGATGACAAGGATGCTGCACAGGAAGACCCAAATGGCTGTGAGCATTTCTGAAAAAACCACCTTTGATCATACAGGTGCAATTGAGCATGATTTAGGATTACCTGTCCTGTGACCATGCCCTGAGAAGCTTCTCCCTCATCATTTAATTGACGCAGAACTTCCTCAGGGATCCTCGGTTGGTTCTGGGATGTGAAATAGGTTACTTAACATGTAATCACCCTCCCCACTGTGAGGACCACTTTGGCTTGGGGCTAGGCTTTGGCCAGTGTTGTCCAGGGCAGCTGACAGGGCTTTGGAAGCCTGTCTGTCCCTCTTGAGTTGGCTGTGAAGTCAGGGAGCAGAGCACTCGCTCTGAAGGGAGCCTGGAAAGGAGGCCTGAAATTGGGCCTGTGGGACTCCCACTGACTCTGAGTAGAATAGCCTGGGGCCAGTGACAGACACACACACACACACACACACACACACACACACACACACACACACACAGAGAGAGAGAGAGAGAGAGAGAGAGAGAGAGAGAGAGAGAGAGAGAGAGAGAGAGAGAGAGAGATTCACTGGTGGGAACGTTTCCAACACCAGGGTACAGCATTGGAAACATGAGGTGCTTTCAGTTCCCCGGTTGACAGGTAAAGGGATCTGCACAAGGCTCCTCTGTGCTTGAGTTCCCAAGGTCCTGCCCACCCTCATCACCATGCATGACTTGAAGATGCGTTCTCTGCCTGCTTACTCCGCTGTCTCACCTCCCACTCATTCCCCACCCACTCCCATCTGGTTCTCACCCCTTCATCAGGGAGACCCACTGCAGAGGCTATGAACTTCACCGTCCCGGATTCCAGATGCTCTGTATCCAGGTCTGGCTGCCTGGCTCTTGGTCCTCTCTCTCCTCTGACCTCCCTGGAGGCCTCTCTGTGGCTTTACCTCTTGTTTGAGGACAGTCAGTGTTTTTATCAGTCAGGACCTGGGCCCTCCCTGCAACTACAGCTTCCATTTTTCACACTGAGCTGACCCCAACTCCTACCAACCCCAGCTTGGACCTGGGACTCCTTTAGCGTGTGTACTATGTTTGCTGGCCTTCTTCTAGGTGACCCATGGGTGGCCTATCTACTGCCATTCTGTCCGGAGCCTCTCCTGTCTCAGTATTGCCATCTGAGCAGCCAGCTGCAGTCCCCTCTTGCATTGAGGCAACATTCAGCCTGGCCTAGCCCATCCCAGACTCTCTTGAACCCCCTTCCACTTATGGAACTCTCTCTTCTGAGCCTGGAAAATTTCAATGTCTTCCTTCCCACAATACCCTTTCCCTACACAGGCACGGTCTCTGCTAGGTCTCCCTTGGCCCTTAACATCTTTTTAAGTGAGTCTTCCTGTACAGACATGATGTACAAGTACCCCAAGCCTGTACATTGAGTGTCTCCGAGTGTCTTGTCTGTCAGTGATTCCCTATACCTCGGTCTACCTCAGTCCTTTTGCACCTCCCTCTCCAGGACACTGGCCATTCTGATGAGATACGGGTTGAATTTTCTGAGCTGCTGGGAATAGTGGGACAGAGGTGAAGATCTGTGTCTGAGAACATTGAATACAGAGGTATAAGACATGTTGCTCTCCACCTTAAGGAGAGGAGAGAGGAATAGACTTAAGAACTCTGGGACAGGTAGAGGGTGTAGGGAGAGGACCTGTCCTGGAGGGATTAGTGGGGACAGAGCCAGGAGGCCAGTGCCCTGCCTGTCACCACCACACCAGTTTTCTCCAAGTATCACCCTCAGACTCTACCTTAAAGAGAGAGTTCTCCCTGGATGCAGTTGCCATGACAACACTGTTAACAAAGACTAGCTTCTGTGGAGGAGGCTGGCTCACCCAGAAGCTGAGGGTGTTGGGAAAGGGTGTGCATTCTGATGAGTGTATCTGCAGAGCCTTGTCTCCCCTCCCCCACTGAGGTCACCCAGATCTTGAGGACTTTCCCTGACTTTACAGGCCTCTGGAACCCAGACCCACCCAGTATGAATGTGGAGTGAGCTGTAGCTTGGACACAGGGCCAGTCTCAGGAAAGCCTCCTACCTGGAGTGTGGAATATATCCAGTCCTCATCTCAGATACTTCCTAAGATGAGTTACTATAGTCTGTTGTGCAAGCCAAGGCTCATAGGCTATAGGATTCTGTGGTCCAGCTCCTCTGGGCTTTGAGCTCTGAACAAACATTCATGGGCTCTGTTCCCCCATGTAGAGTGTGGTTTGGATTAAATGAGGCAATGCAGCAGTGGCCCCAAGCAGGTCACAGGGTGGGTCCCTGAGCTTGTGGAGGGGAGGGAGCCTTGATGGGCAGATCCAGTTCTCTGTCCTGAGAGCTGAGAGAGAGTTGGCTGAGGTTGGTTGAGTGTATCAGCTAGGACATTAGGGATAAACCAGGTTGGAGGCTAGAGGCTTACAAAGGCACTTGGGGAGTTCCTAGGGTACTGAGATGCAGAGCAGGCAAGGGGACTGTGTCAATTATTCATTTTATTATTGTTGGTAGTAGTATAGACACCCCCATTCTCTCCCCCTCCAGGCTGGATGAAGAGTGGAGCCCCCGGGAGAGCAGCACAAGAGCTAGTGAGCATGTAGGCTGTTCTAGAAGAGCCTAGGCCTTACATACACTATCCAGGAAATACAGGGCCCTACCAGATAGTTGCACTTTGGGGAAGGGGTATCCTGTGCTCTTTGCCCATTCTTTCTCTGGCTGTGGTGTTTCAGAGAGCCTGCTAACCCAACCCAAATGGAACTTTATGATCTGCAGTGAGGAAACCTTTGCCGAGAAGGCGCCTGAGACGAATCATTTGTAAGGGGGCGAGTACCTTCAAAGACTTCCAAGGAGGTATCGACAGTGGTCCAACCTGGGAAGGCTGGCCAGAGCTGGACGTGCACAGGGCAGCATGGGGTGAAGGAGAGCTTCTGCATAGATGTGGTCTAAGGGGAAGATGTTAACAACCCATGTCATCACCTGGGTCGCACCCCGAGTGATGGAGCGCTTGTAGGTGTAGAAGCTTCTGATCAGCAAGCCGCAGCCATGCTAGTGAAAACTGCCACAAACCAGACGTGACCTCACCTCAGTGGAGAGCAGACAAAGACTGTTCTTCAGTCTGAGCCGATGACACCAGTACAGTTATGAGAGCCAGAAAAGCCAGAACAGATGACTCTAAAGCAGCTATTTGTGAGAGTCTGAGGGCATAGAGTCAAAGGAACATCAGTGGAACTATGAGGAGCTTAGGGATAACTGGTTAGAACACAGTCGAAGGGTATCTTGGGAATGTGGCCAATGTCATGATGTTATAGACAGGTCTCCCACTGACCCTGAGAGCCCATGTTCTCTGAGGAGAAACCCATATTTCAGGTGCCTCTTCCCAGCCTGTGGTGGAGAGACCAGGAATTGGCATGAGGCCTGGGGGGTGGGGGGGAGGTGTGCTTGAGAGTGTATGGAATGCCCTGGCCTCTCCCTGTGTCTGGAGAGCTTCCTGCCCTATGGCATCAGGGAACTAGAGACTTGAAAGCTGCTCTGTGGTCTGCAGCAGCTCTTGCAGCTCCAGCTCCAAGATGTGTCTTGAGATGACACTGAGATAAGAAACTGTGAGGAACACTGTGGCAGACGAGCCATGAGAAGTTTCCTATAGTGAAGTGCATGACTGGATCAGTCCTAGTTGGGATGGAGAGAGGAGCCAGGAGGGAGCTGCAGGAGTGAGGCCAGCCAGAGTGCGTTCACCCTGTCCCTGCTGAAGCTTTCGTGTGATGGCATGGTCGAGGGACTGTGTGTGGATGTATAGTCTGTGACAATATCTGGTTCATAGTCTGTGTGTACCAGCCCACCTCAAACCCACCACTTCCCTGCAAGCCTCCCTGTGTCCCACCTAAATTAACATGACCAAGGGACTGACTGACTGATGTAGTTCTGTCTCTGGAGCATGCATTACACCCCCCTGTCCCCCAGGGTCTGGGACAGCATGGCTGGTTTCCTTGAGGGATATGGCATGCCAGGTTGGTCATGAAAGATGAGGGAGTTCAGTGGGGGAGTGTCTTTAGTTGGTCTGCTGTTTATCTCAGGTCCCCTTTCAGGACAGGATCTTCTTGGCAGGGCTAAGAGTAGATGCCTCACATCAGGGTTAGACATACCTGCCTACTCTGATATATGAATGCTAGGTTGAATTCAGATGAGCCATGCCTCAGTTTCTTCAGGGAAGGCAAGTGTAGACATTAACAGTACCAGACCTCTGTGAGACACAATCCCATCCCTGTAGCTCTGAGATCATCTGGTACAGATATGAGACATTATGGGCCACGAGGACAGAGTGCTTCATATCCACCCATGAAATCTCTCCAGCGTGGCTGGCGGCTTCACTAGGCTTCAGCCTTGTGCTTGTTCATACCTGGCCTTCCAGGCTGTAGCCAGCGGGTAGAGGGATAGGCTGGCATCTCAGTTGAGTCTGTCACGTCCAGGTCAGCAAGGGAAGCAGAAATGAGTCCCACCAATCCCTAAGAAAACCTTGTAGACTAACCCGCAGCCACACCCAGACACTGTTCCATAGTGTAAAAATGACAAGCACAGGAGGATGTAGCACCAGGGCTGGCACTGGAAAAGGAGTATGTGTGTGTCCTAGGCCCGCTTCCATATAGGCAGGGGACACCAGACTGGCCTGTCCTTTCTCAGGCCACTGAGGCGAGGAGCAGAGATGGAAAATGGCCCGCCATGCCAGAAGGGGCCTGAAGTGCAGCATGCTCGGCGGTGCTGGAGGGGGTTTCTCACTCATCCGCTGACTGCTGAGCTTCTCTTTCTCAGATCACTTCATTTATTAACTTATACCCTTCCCTCCATCCCTCCCTCCCTCCCTCCCCCCTTTTTCCTTTCTTCCTTTTACAACTTAGCCATCTGGGGGCTCTGTCCCCTGGTTCTTTCTACCTGGCCCATGGTCCCCTTGGCCCCTGCCATTTTCTGTAATCACAGTTGGCCCTATGGTTTCAGAAGCCAGGTCTAGACCAAGAGCCAAATTCCATAGGCATGGCCTGAAGCCAGGTTATTATGCAAACCCCAAACAACTCTGTCCCCCTTGCTCTGCTCCCCATGTCCCATGCCACCCTACCTTCCCTGGCCATTGGGTCCCATGACCCTCCAAGAGGCTGCAGTCAGCTTCCAGGGTCCTACATTCTGCTTCTCTCGACTCTCACAAGTGGTCTGCTCCTCTCCTCAGACTTTCTCCATACTGAGTCCAGGCTGGCCTGGCCACCCTCTATGAGAACTCTTCTCGCAAGAGCCCCTTGTCCTTTCTGCATATGCCCTCAGTGGGCGTTTTGTTCTCCTCGGGGCAGGCACAGGCCACTTTTCTTGTTACACACCAGCACTCTGTCTCACCTGCCACCTGCTCTGCTCAACTGTCTTCACGGTCCCTGCCGCAGAGATTTCAAAGCTGGTGGTTCTGGCTAGGGTTGGGGAGGGGCCCAAAGCTTTCCCTGGCCTCCAGGACTTGGGGCTGTTGGTGGTTCCTGCCATGCCCCCCCAGCCCATGATGTCTGGCCTTGCCATTCTCTGCCCCTGAAGCAGGCTGGCTTTGTTTTCTGTCTTTTAGCCTCTGTCCTCTCAACTTCAGCGTACTGGTGACATTCTGCTGTCATATACCAGCTGGCTTCCACCTCACCACAGCATGAAGGTGAATGGGGAGGCAGGAACAGAACCTTTCTTGTGATGGGGCCCTGGCAGCCCTTGGTGACCTGTCCTCTCCTGTGTGGTAGTAGTATAGCCTGTGGTAGCAGGGGCCACTAAGCTCGGAGATTAGCAGTCTTCCAATATGGAGTGTCCACGCAAAAGGCAGGAGTGGGCAAAGCTGCATGGGAACTCAGGGCTGCTGCACCTCACAGGTGCAGCAAGAAAGTCCTCTGCTGACTCTGAGCCCCCGAGAGACACTGTCGAGAGGAGCTGTGTGTTCCCTGGATGGAATAGTAACTGTGACGGTTTACTCAGAGCCCTGGGCCCATTTCTAAGCACAATAAACTTGAAGTTGTGATGGCGGCATCGGAGGGGGTGATGGAGGTGTTGGTGACGGTGGTGATAGTGATAGCGGGGGTGGGAGTGGAAGAGACCGTGGTGCTGATGGGAGGGATGATGGTGGAGGTGGAGGTGTCGGTGATGGCGGCCGTGGTGATGGTAGTTATGGTAATGGTGAAAACATTGGTGATGACGGAGGTCGTGATGGGTGTGGGTGTGGTGGCGGAGGAGGCAGTGGTGGTGATGGTGGAGGTGGCGACGGTGTGTGGGAGACAGGGGATGCTAGAGAGAAATACGATGCTTAGATGCTGGCAACAGAGTCATAAAAGCATTCTGATATCTGCTTGGTTTGTGGAGGACTTTGCTGAGGAACAGTCAGACCTACACTGTGTTACGTGGGTGTGTCTGTGGGTGGGCACACACTTGGCTAGCTAACTCTGCTTCCTGTCTTTTCTTTCCCCTGCCCTGGACATCTGCCCCCACACACCTGTGGGAGCAGAGAAGGTGCAAAGCTGCTCCCTGGAGAATAGTGGGGACCAGGCTGGCACCCCTGTATCTCCTGGGAGCTGAGTTAGGATGGAGGGGCAGGAGCAGGAATCTTAGCCATGAATGGAGAGTGAATCATTTAGTTCCAGCCCCAATCCTGCTGCCAAAATCGTATGAGGCATTTGGTGTTTCTCTGTGCTTCTCAACCTCAATTTTCACATTTGTGAAGTGAGCTCAGGTCTGCTTGGTATAGAGGGGAGGGGGATGCAATAACATCCGAGGATAAGCCCTGGTATATCTCAGTATTCACTGAGATATTGGTGCTGGGGTGGAGACTGCCTTCCAATACGATCTCAGCAGAGCCAAGTGCCGGGAGACTATCTGACAAGAACTATCATGGGACTTGGGTTGGCCAGGCCCAGAGTACCAGGCTGGTCTTAAGGTTAAAATCCAAGTTTAGGCTGTCTCCTCTGAAGCACCAGGATCCCTGTTACTCTGCAGTAAGGCAACCAGGTTGGTCTAGACAGGACCCCTCAAGATCTATCCCTGGGGTGGGGAGCTAGAGGGTTGGTGAGGCCCTGGATCCTCCGGTACTCCAGTACCAAAGGGGAAATAGCTCAGCATTCAGGGAGGATGTAGCAGAGCTGGCTTGGCCTGAGTTTCTTGCCTCTTGTTCCTTCTGTTGCCATGGAAACAGACTAGCAAAGCTTCCTTCCCTATGCCTCACCCCTTGAAACTGATGGAAGAGGCAGTCTGGAAGGAATAGGGGAGCAGAGGGAGAGAAGCCACAGACCAGCTGATCCTTGACCCTCAGATGGGAGGATCGGAGGGAAACAGCTTTCCCAGGGTCTGAGTACAGATCAGTGCAAAGCCAGCGTGAGAGTGCAGACCCTTGGTCCTCTTCAGAGTGCAAATTCCAGGGCTGCATTTGTTTTAATAGCCTTCAGAAAGTAACATGGGTTCTTGTGGAAATAGGTTCTTCCTGTCTCCAGGCTGCCCTTGTGTTTCAAAGTCCCCTCTGGACATTCCTGGCTTGGGCATACAGCAGCCTGACACTCCTTTTTATGTGGTATTTTATTTTATGAGGCTGTTAGGGTTATGTGTCTTGATTTTACACAGATGTATCTGGGAGCATCCTCTCTGAGTGTGGAGTGGCCTTTTTGTTTGTAACAAAGTGACATGAAGGTGCATTTGTCATGTTGCTAGATTTTGGCAAACCATCCACCATCACGGTACTAAGCCAAGATTCCTTTTTCAATCTGCACGGGGCCTGTTTCTCTACTCCTTATCCTTGCCAGTCTGATTAATGAGATACACCTTATTCCAATTTTAGTTATCATGTAATTTTAGTTATCTCATGTAATGAATTGGATTGGGTATTTTTTCCTACATAGATCTTCCTGGAACCAGGGATATAGGTCAGTGGCAAAACACTTGCTTTGCACATGGGAAGTCCTGGGTTTAATTGTCAGCAGTGAAAAAAATTACCTGTATTTTTTGGTGTTCTTATCATGCACAGAGATTTCAGTTGGACTGTTGGTCTCGTTTGTCTGTTTTGTTTAGACAGTGTCCGCCTTGCTCTGTAGCATAGGCTGGTCTGGGATGCAGAATCTTCCTGCTCAGCCTCCTGTATCCTGGGATTATAAAGTGTACTAGTGCTTGTTTGTTTGGTTTCTCAAGACAGATTTCTCTGTGCAGCTCTGGCTGTCCCGGAACTCACCCTGTAGACCAGGCTGGATTTGAACACAGAAATCCACCTGCCTCTGCCTCCTGAGTGCTGGGATTAAAGGCGTGCACCACCACTGTCCAGCTGTAAGATCTTTGAATATTAGGAAACAGGCACTTTTAAGGATGAGTTACAAATACTTTCCCCAGTTTATTGTTTTCATTTCTCGTGTTTGGTTTTTTTTTTTTTTTCAGATATTTAAAATACAAGTAGCAAAAACAGTTATTTCAAACTGACTTGAGTTTTAGAAACATCCGTATTGGGTATGAACCTGCTGAGGTTAGAGATGGGTGCCCACCTGTAATTTTAGAGGTCTCAAGCTAACAAGAAGTCTTCTCTGCAGCTATGAAGAAATCTCATGCGATTTCCCCATAAGCTTATGGCTTTGTCAGACTGGTGATTTGACCCATTGGCTAGGGATCCAGCTTCTGTTTTCCAGACAGCTACCCATTTGCCCAGTGCCACCTGTTAACAACCTTCTCTTCAGAGCATCACCTTTACCCTGCACCAAGATGCACATGTTTGGGGTTACTTTTAGACTTGGCTGTCTGTGGCCTTCCTTTAGCTGGATATTAATGTGCTAATGCCAAGTTTTAAATGGAAACTTATTTTGAGACAGGGTCTTTCTGTATAGCCAGGTCTAGTCTTGAATATTCAATTCTCCTGCCCCAGCCTCCTGAATTATATGAGCCAGTCTGGCCAGCCCAATATGAGTAACATCTGAGATGGTGAATATGGATGTGTTAGACATGGTTCTTATAGAGGAACAGGACCAATATAAGGCGTATACACAAGCACACACACACACACACACACACACACACACACACACACACACACGCAAACAAAAAAACAAAAGGGGGTTTGCTGGTTTGGCTAGCATAGTAGGAAGTGGATAGTCCAATATGCACTCTGGAGAGACAGAAAACCTGGTAGTTGCTCAGTCATGAAGCTAGATGTGGCATCAGTAGAGTTGCTGGCATTTAGTTATGTTAGAAGTCTGGAGATGCCAAGAGCACGATAAAGGTACTTACCAACGGACAAGTGGAGGCAGGCAGGTGACCTGAGCCACCTGTTGGAAAGTGACACCCACTTTGAGGGTGATTTTTCCTTTCTTGGCTAATCCTTTCTTGAAATAACTCCACGGACATGCCCAGAGGTGTGTCTCTCAGGGTGGTATAGATCCCATCAAGATGACAGACCAACCATCATGGATCTATCTGCCCTTGTCAACTGATTCCCAACAGCATTGTCTTATGTTACATTTAATGTCCAAATTAAGACAATGACAACATTGTAATTACAATTAATATAATCTAACTATCCCATACAGCATGGAAAAATGCATTATTTATCCCTCCAGAAGAGATGACAATCTCTTGAGAAATGCTTACTCTGTTAATATTCCATAGCTTACTAACTGTATAGATTCATAATACTTGTTTTTTGTTTTTGTTTTTCGAGACAGGGTTTCTCTGTAGTCCTGGCTGTCCTGGAACTCACTTTGTAGACCAGGCTGGCCTCAAACTCAGAAATCCGCCTGCCTCTGCCTCCCAAGTGCTGGGATTAAAGGCGTGCACCACCACTGCCCAGCATAGATTCATAATACTTAAGCCTGGATCTCAACTCGATTGATGTGATATTAAACAGTGACAGAACAGTAGGGGAAATACAGACATGTATCTGCTTTATATATGTAGATATGTGCACATACATCTCTTCTTTAGTCTTTAAATTCCTAATGAGATATCTCACTGATCTTTTCGTGTAAAATCCATGACATTTAAGTTTTTTTATTTACTTATTCATTTTATGTGTATGACTGTTTTGCTTATATGTATGCATGTTTGTGCATGCTTGGTACCCATGAAGGCCAGAAAAGGATGTAAAATCCCCTGGAGCTGGAGTTACAGGCAGTTGTGAAGCACCGTATGGGTGCTGAGAACTGAATCCCAGATCCCCTGGAAGAGAGCCGTGAGTGCTCTTAACCACTGAGCCATCTCCCCAGTTCCTACAAACAGATTTTAAATAAAATAGAGCAGAAATATCCATGGCAACTATAATTCTCCTTTCTGGAACCGGAGCCCAGAATCTACACAAACAGAGGACTAGGGTGTGAAAGCCTTGCTCCACTTACAGGGTGGGGCAGACCTCCAGTCCTGCTGCTCTCCCAGCTACTGGAGCAGTCATAGTGGATGCTGGCTGAGAGCATGCGCAGTCTTCCGACTGAGACCCTTGCTCCAGCCCTCCAAGCTGCTGTCCCCTGATTGGCACAGTGACTGCATCTTTAAAAGGCCATCCCACTGATGGTGCCAGCTGCTTCGGGTTGGTGGAGGATATGACAAGACGGGTGCGTTCCACAGGCAGGAGCCCACTCTTGTGTTTATTTGGTAGTGAAGTATGTTCCTTGATCAGAAGCAGTGTGGAAAAGGCATTCCTTAACAGCACAGAATATAGTTTTGGCGAAAGCATTATCATCAGGAAAGGAAAATGCATACCTAGAGTGAGTGTCTGTTCCAGTAAGGATAAAGCACCGTCTTCCAACAGTGGAAGTGGTACAATGCAGTCATCCTCCCACCCTGGGAATGGCGCCACACCAGGAACTCAGTATTGGTGCCTGCTGCTGGCAGATCTGGCACTCAGCAGCAGCAGTAGCCCGATCAGCCTCGGTGACTGAACGCTCATGCCGCTGAGCCCATGTGTGTTGCGTTTCCCCTTGTTATGATGGAATAACCTGACAAGAACAGCTTAAGGAAGGGAGCACTTACTTATTCTGGCTCCCAGTCTGAGGATGCAGCTCACCATCAAAGGGAAGGTGTGGCAGCAGGAGCTTGAGGCTTGGTCACACTGTGTCTGTAGTCAGGAGGCAGTGACATGAATGCTGGCACTCCATCCAGTCCCTCTTTATTCAGTCCAGGACTCCAGTACCTTGGATGGTGTCAGTACACTGAGGGGTAGCCTTCTCTTCTCAGTTAAGCCTTTTAGGATAATTATTTAAGTCGCTCAATAATGTTCTAATATAAAATGGCGCCATTTTAAATGTAATAGTTTAAAGTTATTCTTTGAGAATTTTATACATGAGGCCATGTGTTTTGATCATGCTCAACCCCCATTCCGCCTCCCAACACCACCCAGATTCTCTCTCCCAAATCTCCCTCCCAACTTCAAGTCCCCTTATCATAACAGAATAACCTGCAGAGTCTAATTAGTGTTTCCCATATATGCCTGAGTGTGAAGGTATCTGCTGGAACGTGGCCAACCCAAGAGAGCCCACGTCCTTTAAGAAGATCTGCAACATATATTTTTCTTATGTAAATGGGCTGGTTGTTCCTTCTAGCAGCCATCTACTGTCAATAGCTCCTCAGCTAGGAGGAGGGGCTCCTGTGACCCTCCCTGATACATTCTAGAATGTTGGTCCCAGCGATCTTGTGCAGGCTGCACAGGCAGGCAACTACGGTTGCTACGGAGTTCACGAGTGCAGCGGTCCTGTCCTGTTAGAAGATGCTGTTTCACCCAAGTTGTCTCTCACCTCTGGTCCTTAAAGTTTTGCCTCCCCCTCTTCCGTGATGATCTCTGAGTTCTGTGAGAAGGACTCGTGACATGGATGTTCTATTTACTTAAACTAAAATTCAAATATAATCACATTACTTCCTCTCTTTCCTGTCTTTTCTCCAACCCCTTTCACGTCCTCCCCCCAACCTCAAGTCCCTCTCAAATGCATGGCCTCCTTTTCAAAAAGTTACTGATTTTTTGTGTGTGAATGTTGCATCATGCATCCCAATCCCACTCATCTCCCCCACCCATCCCTTTGTATCCACTCTCCACCCTTGCAACCTCCCCCACAACAGAAAGTAAAACAGGATAGCTTTAAAAAATATAAGCTCTTTGTGGAAGCTGTAGTGTGTCATAATGTGTCCCACAGTGTGACTCTTTTGTCCACACATTTTTACTTGTAAGTGTTCACTGCAGTGAGTCATTGGTCTGTTTCAAGGCCTCTGCTTAGGCTACACCATCAACACTGGATCCTCACTAGGACTTCTCTCAGTTATCCTGTTGTTGCCCTGTGTCATGGGGGATCCTGCAGCTTTGGATCTGCAGGACTGGCCCTTTTACATGTTCCAGTATTTCACAGATGGGGTAGATGTTGTGGTGGGCTAACTCAAAGCCCTGGATCTGGGCCCGGGAGGTAGCTGAGTTGATCAGTCTGCCAGCTCACTTCCACCCACACCACTAGAGCGAGGTTGCCCTGTCACCCAGTGCTGTGGCCAGCAAGGGGCAGAGCCAGCTCTCCACATTCTCATGACCTTAGAGCCGCCTCTCTTGCTTGCCATAAGTGGCAAGGAGCAAGGGGGAGGGGAACCTCTTCCTTGGCCACGCCATGCCATTGTAGACAAGTGGTAGAGCCAGCTTTTCCATGCTCATCCCCTCAGGGCCATCTCACCTGTATCCTTGTCACCAAGGTCAGCTTTACTATTCTCCCCAGGCAAAGTGGAGGGATGGCCTCTTTTTGATGAGTTTTGTTACTTATTGTATTAGTTTTCTATTGCTGTGATGTAACACCACAACCAAGATTATTTATAAAAGAAAGAATTTAATTGAACTTTGCAGTTCTAGAGTTTAGAGTTCATGATGGTGGAACAAAGGCCTGGTATCAAGAACAGCTGAGAACTCACATCTCAGATGTTGAACAAGGAGTACACTGGGAATGGAGGGTTGTCCAGTCCAGCTGGACAATCAAGTGGGACCCTTAGACCCTGTGGAGAGGACTGAGATGCTCAAGAAAATAAGGAGGCACAGCAAGTCAAGAAGTCTGATCAAGCTGGCAAAGATTTTATTGTTCACACAGGTTATATACTCTGAAAACAGGATATGGGGAGGGGTAGGAAAGGAAAGAGGGCTTTGCAGGTGGAGGAAGCTAGCTGCAGCTGTGGGGTCTAACTAAGTTATTCTCACAAAACCTTTCCATTATCAGGGGTTCTAAAATCATCTGTCTAGCATGATGTTGGCTAAATCTAGAGATCAGGAGGAAGGGTTACTAAGGTGGGTTGCTATGAGGCCTTGTCTGAAGTTCTGAGAACTGACAAGTGAATCATGGAAGGTAAGCAGAAAGAAGAATAGTAGATAGGAGAGCCAAGGGTGAGTGTTTGCCAAGAGTAAGGCCTTGTCATGGCTTCCCACAGAGGGAGGCTTTTGAAACTTCAAATTCACTTTCAAGATACACCCCCTCCAATCAGGCCACACCTCTAAATCCTTCCTAAAGAGTTTCATCAACTGAGGACTAAGTATTCAAACATATGGAGACCATTTTCATTCAAACTACCACACACATATATGCCTAAATATATAAGTACACCCTGTGGATACATTTAGCATGGCTTGTGTGTATTTGATTTCAAGGCTGACTACTTTGTATTGATTAGCTACTTAAGGGTCTCACCCCTATGGGAGGTGAGTTCTCTCAGCAGTTGTTAGTTACCTGAAGTTCTTTGTCTAGCGATGGGACTCCAGAAGATTCCCTGCTTCTGCATTAGTGTGCCCATTGATATTTTCATTGCTTAGATATTGTTTAAACAGCTATATGGTTGAGGTACCATAGATGTAGCTTGCCTGTCATTCCTAGGAGACACAATCTCACAGCAGAATCCCTCTTGCTCTTCTAAACTTTCTGTCTCCTTTTCTGAGATGTTCCCTGAGCCTTAGATGCAGGAGGCTCCCCACGATCCATTGGTCACTGCATTATTACCTGTTGTGGTTTCTGCGGTGTCTCTGTTTGCTGTAAAGAGAAGCTTCTTTGATGAGAGGTGGAAGCCACGCTTGTCTGTATGTATAAGGATGACTTACAGATTGCAGGTAGAAATTACGCATGTGACCTCGGCCCAGTTGGGAGGCCCTCTGGGTCCAGAGCAGCTAAGATAGAACACAGAATTTAATAAGTAATAACTCAGGATTAACCGCATGGAGGTTAGGCAGTGGCTCAGCTATTGTGCTGCCTAAGGCATATTAAAGTATATATACTCTGTATATATCTCTGTCTGTCTGTCTGTCTATCCATCTATCTATATCTATCATCTATCTCTCTATCTAGCTATCCATCCATATCTAGCTATTTATCTATCAATCAGCCCATCCATATCTATCTATTTATCTATCAATCATCTATCCATCCATCTATATCTATCTATCTATCTATCTATCTATCTATCTATCTATCTATCAACTATCTAAAGAAATTATGCTCATATACTCATGCAGTAAAGTCTCAGTAGTAGGTTCCCTTCTAAGACCCATGATCGTATTATCTCAGAGTAGTTGGCTGGGTTTCTAATATCAGGTGTGATTTTCCTTCTATTGAGTGGGCCTTAAGTACATTTAGACTTAAATGGGCCAACAACCATTTAGTTGTTGGTTATCACCTGAGACATTAAGTGCCACTATTACACCTTTAGGGATATCTTTGCTGTTGTTCATTGTTATGGTTTGCTGGCATATCAGCAGGATAGAGCTGTTAATGACTTCCCTCTATTGGATGTTTACATAGTGCCTTCTGGTAGTTGAAAACAGGAAGGAAGCTTTTAGGTTCGATCCAGCTAGAATCTTCTAAGTCCTATGTCAGAAGGGTAAAATGTCTTCAACCACTGAGGACTTACCTGCAGCCTCTGGGAAACAACCAAAGGGGAGCAGCATTATCCTATATTGCTCTGGGAGTCTCTTAGAGTACGCTAACAGCTTGAATGAGGCTTTTTCATGCCTGGTATTTTTTTTTTTTATCAGATAGTCTATGGCTTTTGTTGGAAGCATTGTCAGCTAAAAACAAATCTATGATATGACCCAGCTCTACCATTTCAGGGCATCTTCCCAAAGGACATGACATCCTACTGCACAGCAGGCTTAGTGCTCTGCCCGACTCAGCAGTGCTCATTTCTTCTCTATTTGCAATAATAGAAGCAACCTATCCTTCAACAGATGTATGGATAATGAAAATGTAATTCATACGCACCACAGAACAATATTCAGCTGTAAAGGAAAATGAAACCATGAAATTTTCAGCTAATGGATGGAACCAGAAAAGATAATCCTGAGTGAGGTAACTCAGACCCAAAGAGACAAAGGCCACATAGTCTCTCATCCGCAGCTCTCAGCTCCAGACCTTCACATGTGAGTGCACAACATGGAGTAGCTGCAGAAACCATGAAAAAGGGACCGAGGCAGGAGTATAGAGTGTAGACTTGTGGGGGTAGGGGACTCAGGGGGGATGGGAAAATTTAGGAAGGGGCTCTAATTATAGAAGGGGGAGAATTATCAATACAGAGAGGAGATGGAAGAAGGGACAAATAACACCAGGAAGCTTCAAAGAATTGTATTATTTTATGTTTACCTAAACTATCATCTGTCTGTCTGTCTGTCTATCTATCTATCTATCTATCTATCTATCTATCTATCTATCTACCTATCTATCTATCGAAGGTAGCAACCACTCTGGAGTTTCTAATAAAGCAGTTGCACATCAGAGGACAGGAAATAAATCCAACCAACATTCACTAAGAGTTCAATGGCATGAAGATGCAGGTTACGTTGTTGGACATAGGCCCTTACACTACCAAGAAAGCACAGTGCTTAGCCGGCATTGGACTTGGTAAGCCGTACATTTCT